>NW_002987187.1:0-3893 GCF_000006295.1 Pediculus humanus corporis | reverse complement strand
TTTCCTGAGCTATACTTACTCTGTTTTGAAGCTCAGCTATTTTATTTTTATTTTGATTTATTCTACTACATATAGAAGTAAATAAACTTTCCGTTACTGTTGCAAAATAATCAAGGCAATCGGCTATTTGAATAATAGTTTCTTCTTGTCTTAAATCCGTGGCAATAATTGGTATTTCAAAAATTGGAAAACTACTAGTCATTTTAAGTTTTTTTTTTTTCCTATTGTAACAATTAAAAACTATTGTATTTACGAATAATAGCAAAAACTATTTCTTATTTAACAAAGTTAAAACATAATTTTAAGTAATATTATGTAATAATTGCATTCTAAAACACGAATGAATTAAATCATTTATCAATTAAAGTTTACTTTAAGTTTTCAAAAAACACAACTATCGTGGAAGCAGATAAAAATAATTTTGTAAGCCACGATTAAAAAAATTATTTCGATGTTTCGCACTGAAAAATGGCGCAAAAAAATTCATTTTCATCTAAAAACTAACGTAAACTGTAAATTTTGTACAAAGGAGTAAAATAATACCTAAAAATTACATATCAGACAGATTTTATAAATGTAATTTATATAACTTATAAATTTAATAAATTGTTTTATTGAAAAAAATGGTAGTAAACAAAATACAATACAAACTGTTTAAAAAAAAAAAAAAAATTAATGTAATTGTGGGCATTAATTTTATTAAATATTTACTTTTACAACAAAAAAAAAACATTAACTTGATCTACAAACTACATCTAAGTTAATTGATGCTTAAAATTAATTATTAATAAAAAATTTATTAATTGAATTTGTAATTAGTTTTTAATAATTTTCATTTTAAACAAGTACAAAAACATTTTTACTTCAAATGAAACTTGTTTTAAAATGATAATTTTAATTTTTAACCATTATCCCTGTATGCAAGTACACTAAACATTTACTTGTCTAAGTTTTTAAAAAAAAAAAAAACCTCAAACGACACAAATAAAAATTATTAAAATTATACCCTGAAAATAATATTCAACAAAATTTAATTTATTAATATAATTAGTTTTGTATTTAATAAGACAATAAAATAAAATAAAAAGAAAGAAAGAAAAACTATCAACTGACCACAATTAGACCATAAGGTTTTATTTGTGATTTCATTTTGAATAACAAAACTTATCGGTATTAAAGATTTTTAAAAATAATTCTTATAAGGTAGCTAAATAAATTTAAATTATATTTTTCAATCATAACGAGTTTTGTAATAATTTTTATGATACTAAAAAACCAAATTCATTAACGAACTAGCATACATCATAGGCTTTACATCCGGATGAGGCTGTAATAAAAAAATAATGTTAATTTTGTTTTACTTTTTTTTTTTTTTTTTTAAACTTTTCTTTCGAGGAAATAGTAATAATAATAATAATTTCTTACCACTGAATCATACACTGTGTATTTCGGTTTCATACTTTTTCCTTCCAATGTAATAAAGGCACCTTTATTACCCATTTGATCACTAAAAAAGATTTTTGCAGTATTATTTACAACATAAATGAGAAAAAAAAAAAACAAAAAACAGGAGTTATAGTGAGAAAAAAAGAAAAAGTTACCAGTAATTTGGAGCGGAAAATACGGTGATACATTTTCCATCGTGCGCCTCTTCATAACCGTCATTTTTAACTTCGTGACTTCTAATTATGTAATCCAATTTATTGAATTCTAAAAATTTTTTAGTAACATCAGGTCCGAATTGCACACCAACACCTCTTTTACTTTGAGCTATTCCATTAATTGGTTGAGGATCAGACCAAAGTAAATCGCACATTAAACCTGTAACACAATTTTATTTTAATAATTTAAATACAAATAAAAATAATAATTATCGATGAAAAAAAAATGAATGAGTCAATTAATTACCTTCATCAGGAGGTTGTCGATTTCTGTATATTTTTCTAATATCATCTAAAGAAACGTTTTCTTTTGAAAATAAACCTCCATGCATAACTAAAACTCTGTTATTTATACAATGAGCTAGAGGAAGCCAATTATACACTTCAGTAAAAAACTCTGCCATTTGAGCTGTGTATTTTGATTTTACTTCTCCTTCAAAACCATAAATTTGATTCATAGTTTGACTTTCATGATTTCCTCTTGACATGAAAAAATGATTCGGATAAAGTAGTTTAAAGCCAAATAAGGTAAATATGCATTCAACAGAGAACGATCCTCTGTCAACAAAATCTCCATTAAACAGCTGAAAAATAATTATTTTAATGTTTTTTTTTTTTTTGGAAATAAGTTAATGAGATTGCATGCTTTTTATAAAATGATCTTATAAATTAAATGGACAGTTTAAATTAATTTTAAGTAAACCTTACATATGGATTTTTTTCCGATGGAAGCCCATTTAAATCGAAAATGTTCATTAAATCGTAAAACTGTCCATGTATATCTCCACAAACTGTGAATTTAGCATCTGGCTCGACTGTTATATCGACTAAAGATGGCTGAGCCATAAACAATTGTTTAACATCAACTAAGATCTGATAAAAATGAATACAATAATTAACATCACGTAATTATATAACAAGTTTAAATTAAAAGGAATAAATAAAATAAAAATGATTACATGCCTTGTAGGCATATTTTCTGTGAAGTTTTTTTTGCTCTTTAAAATGTTGCATAAGACAAGTCATAAACTCCAAAGTAACTTTACCATCTTCAAGTTTTGGCCCAGTGTATTCATCTTCAATAACTGATAAAATATTTTCAGAATGAAAATTAATTGCTTGTTACAATTCTCAAAAATTTCTATCTTATTAATTAAATTACCTATACTTTCCAAATCGATTATATCGGCTATACTTTTAGTATCTTCAACGGCGATTGCTTTTTCAAAGGCTATCTTTTTTACAATTTTATTACATTCCATAAATTTCATTTGAGCATCTTTATCATTGGGTTTGGCTTTCTTAACAGTTTCATAATCTTTTAAAGCTAGTTTAAATTTTCCCAATGACATGTATGCTGTAGCTCTTCTATAGTACCCTTTAATGTAATTTTTGTCTAATTCCAATGCTTTTGAAGCATCTTCCAAGGCATAACCAAAACACTCAGTCCTTAAATGAGCCAAACTTCTATTTCCATAATATGCTGCTACTGTAGGGTTCATTTCAATAGCTTTTGTATACATTTCTATTGCTTTTTCATACATTTGTTCTAAAAACAATTTTACATTACTTAAAATTTCCCAGTTACATAAAGTTTCAAAAAATCAAGAATCATGTTGAGTAAGAAAAATTAATTTTCAATATCATGGTTATCATTTTAATCCTTAGGAATATTTATAATGAAAAATTGTAAAAATAAATATTTTAAAGAACAAAATTGATATTTACGATAAAAGCTATTAAAAAGATAAAATAAGATAATATAAAATTTTAGTAAAAAATGTAACGGGAACAAATATGGACAAATGTGTAATGTACCACATGCGTTACATTATTGAGAAAAAAAATAATTAGGGTTTAAAGAAGGGAATAAATTTCTTTAAAATAAGTATTTATCTTTTAAAGGTTTACGTATTACATATTATAAAACCATGTTAATATTCGTAACCAACAATGGTCTGAATCTTACTTTTGAAAAATTCGTTAGCCTCTTTCTTTAAGTTCTCAGCGGTAGTAATTTCGGCCGCATTTGGGCCAGCGCAATTTTCTATTGCCGTACTCATTCTTTAAAATCACAAATACGTTAACAAGTAGTATCAGACAAATCACTATAACAAAAACAAGTGTCCATGTTAAAAAATAAATTTAATACAAACCAGCCGGTTTAAATGACCTTTTGCTGTATTTTGTCGCCACTTAGTTAATATGAAATTTGTCGATAAATGACTTAAC
>NW_002987188.1:5647-9736 GCF_000006295.1 Pediculus humanus corporis | reverse complement strand
TAATTAAGACTCAAACAGTTTTCAAAAAAAAAAAAAAAAAAAATTGCGCGTCAAATACCTCGTGTAAATAAAAATTTTCAAAATAATTTTCACTGCTTTATTTTAACTTTTTCTTTTCCGTGGCCTAGCACACGATGAGAACAAACCATTATTATTATTATTATTATTATTGTCTTCACTCATAATCAAAACAATTCGTCTTAATGTTTGTCGGAGTGTTTTACACATTCTTTTCAGGTTTTTACATTGATTCCCTAGGGGTAAATGCCTAAATAACGTCTTTGAATAGGTTTTTGTCTTTTATAACCTAAACAGGATCACAACAATTCTTGTAAATCTCATCAAAACCATCTTATTCGATGAAAACGAGTTATTTCCTGTATTGGGCTCCAGTGACTGACATCAGTGGAGTGACCAGGAACAGGAATAATGAGACTCACAACCTTGTGAGCTGACTTTTACTGTATTACAATTACTAATCAGTTAGCATATAACTTTTTACTCAGAACTATTTCAATAATTAATTTTCCCACTATTTCCCCTTTTCATACTTTTTTCTCATGCATTCCAACCTTAATATATGCACACCATATACAAATTACAATTTTGTACCTGTAAACTGTAAATAATCTGAAGGCAGTTGAATTTTTCTAATCTTAAATGAAATTAAATGAGAATTTTATGTTAAACACATGGCAAAATATGTTATAATGAAACAAACTAACTTAAGAAATGGGTTAAAGTAGAGTCCAATCAATAGATTCACACTTAAAACATGAGTACAAACATTTTACATCCACTATGTACACTAAATAATGTACAATCAATAAATTCACACTTAAAGCAGAAGTACAGAGATTTTACATCCACCTGATACAATGAGTTAATTAATTACAAGTATTTTTATTAAACTACCTCCATTTTTATTTAGTGTGACAGCTCAACTACTCATAATCAGCTCAAGAGAAATACAATTATTAAATACAGTCCATTATGTCTTTTCATAATTCCTTACATTTTAAAATCAATTAACATGTAGGCTACTCATTTTTCTTGATTTTGATTCAGATTTACAGGGAGTATTACACTATTTCTATGATAAACTATGTTGTAATGATACAAACTCATTCAAGAAAAGGCTAAAACAACCAATAATCAGTAAATTAACCCTTAAAGATTAGAGAGTATAGAAATTTGTACACTGAGTTGAATATATCAAATCAATCATTATTAATAAGTATTATTATTATTAAATTACTCCAATTCTTGTTTTTTATGATGAGATGAAAAAGATATTTAGTCAAACTACTTATAATTAACCAAATAAATGTAAAATTTTAAAACTAATTTTTTGGGAATTTGCTCTATAACCTTGTTAGGTTAACGTTTTTGCAAGTGAAATTCAACTCTTAAAATGAGAAACTTACCTTTAAAAATCAAATATACTAAGAGCATCTTCTAAGATTTTTTATTCCCCACGCTTCCTTTTGGCACAAAAACCGTTGACTATTTGAAAAATTTTAAACTTAAAATAATATAATTATCACTAAATAATATAGAAAACTAAATATATCACAATAAACTACACTAAATAACAAAACTTTTGATACATAACTAATAACTAAACTGTTAAAAAAAACCATTAAAATTAATTAAATAAGTTGACATGACATACACGCGTTCCAACCGTTGTTCACCTGCGCCATCTTTTTTTTTCATTCTTATTATTCTTATTAGTATATCGATATTTTCTAAGTTAAAACGGAAATAGGTCGAAAATGCGGGAAATTTGAATGGTTAAAATTTTTATTTTACCGCAAAATTTAAAAAAAAAAAAATTTGGTAAATTTTAAAAAGTTTAAATCATAGCAGACGATAATACAATTATAAAAATGCAATGATTTGTATTTAAAAAAAAAAAAAATAATGGGTCAAAGGGTAATAAATAAATAAATAAATAACAATCGAATGGCGTAAATTTTTCTCGCTATAAAAGGTAAAACAATAAAAAATAAACGACGAAAAAAAGTTTTGTCAATGATTACATATGTAAAACATAAATTATTTAACGAATATTCTGTCTCTGAATTTGACATCTCTCTCTCTCTCTCTTTTTTTTTACTTTAACATCTCTCCTCTCATAAAATGCAAAAAAAAAAAAAAAAGAAAAAATTTGCTCTTAAATTTTACACCCGATTGCTTAATAAAAAAAAAAAAAAAAAAAAAAAACATCAAGGTTAAAAAAATACAAAAATTTTGCAATGTAAATAAATAAGTAAATAAATAAATAAATAAATACATAAATGATAATAAAAAGACATTAAACCACTTTCTCTTAATTCTTTTTTTCTCTTTCTTTCTTCTTTTATTATTATTATTATATTATTCCTCTCTCTCTCTTTATTTTCTTTTTTTTTATTGTTAATTGAATTTAAATAAAAACAAAATTTTTTCTATCATTTAGAAAGGTTTAAAACATTAAACGAAAATTTTTAAAAAAATTAATAGTAATCTAATGCCACGTCAAAAAAACTTTTGAATTTTTTATTGTTACCAAAAATTCGAATTTGACGTTTTTATAAGCTAAGTAATAAATTTTTTCGAAAAAAAATTTTTTTTTGTTGCAAACAAACAGCAGTTCGAAATTTTTTACACAGCCGCGTAATTTTTCGATGATATAATTATTTCACGCCTTAAAATAATAATAATAATAATAATAACTTTTTTTATTATTATTTTTATTCAAAGCACGAGCATAAATTTATTTATTTTGTCATTTTTTTTTTGAGAGAGAGAGAGACTCGTTTTATTTCTAAGGTAGATCTCCTTGGTGTCATCAGATTTCGATCGTTAATTTTTTTTTTTTTCTCCCATTTAAAGCACGCGTTTACCTCAAAATCGAAAAAATCGAAATAAAAAAAAATTAAATTAATGCAATGATATACGGTTTAAAAAAGTTCAAAAGGTCATTTTAAAAAATATATATATATATATGTAAATTATTTTTTTAAAACCTTTTACGATTTTTTTTTTTTTAAATATTTCTCTTAACTCTTTTTAATCTATTTCTACAGTAAGATAAAAAACCTTTTGGAAAATAAACCTTTTCAGGAACTGGAATAAATTTAAACAAATTTTCCTAAATACGGGAAAAATTTTTTTTTTGTTTTAAATCAAACCGAAAAATTAATAAAAATATTAATAATAAATTTTTCTCTCAATTTATTTATTTTTTTGTTAAACGAGTTCGATCGATTCTGTCGTTCATGTGACAAAAAAAAACAAGATGGCAGAAAATTATTGCTAAACACAATCGAAAATAAAATTTTTTTAATCCATTAATTAAACGTTTAATGACGGTAATTTTTTAAATTTGTTTTGGATTAATTTCGCGACAAAATAATAATAATAATAATAATAATAATAATAATAGGAATAGAGGGCACTAAAGTGCAACGGTTAAAACGCATTTATCGAACAAGATGGAAACTTACAAGAATTTTTCTGATCCTGTTTAGGTTTTTAAAAGACAAAAACGATGACGTAAAAGTCACTGATATTTAGGCACTTATCCCTAAGAATAAACCTGGAATGAATGTTTAAAACAATCCGACAAACATTAAGAAGAATTGTCGTCATCCTGAATGTAAACAATAATAATAATAATGAAGACTCGACGCATTAAAAAAATTTACCACAGATAAAAATATATTTATGCGTGAATAATAAATCGTAACATTATTATGTATACATAATAAATAAAAATTAATTAATAAATTAAATGCTTAATAATAATAATAGTTGTAACGTGAGTAGTAGTAATAATAATAATAATAATAAAAGGAAAAAAGATAAAATAAACATGGGTATCGATGTGATTACGACGGTGGTATTATTGATTTATCGCTTTTAATAAAATTTTATTGTTCATTTATTAATAAAACAATTTATATTTATTACGATTGCCTTAAACGCAAATAAATAAATAAAGAGACCGTTTTATAAATGATAATAATAATAATAATGATTATAAGAGAAAATTTAACGGTAATTTTTTTTTAAAAATAATATCAAAGATAATAAAATCGA
>NW_002987188.1:3060-4707 GCF_000006295.1 Pediculus humanus corporis | reverse complement strand
TAATTAATTGTATTTATGTGTGTGTGAAAATATAATTAATCATTTACGTGATTGTTTAGATTTAATCTGTCTTTTAAAAATCGATAAATAAAATTATTAATAAATTTTTTATTTATGTTAATGTTACTAAAAAAAGAAAAATGAATTTTTTTTGTGACGAAAAGACCTTTTATCGCGTACTAATGTAAATTAATTATATTTTTTCAACGATATACATTTACTTTGTCAACTTTTATTATATATATTATGTAATTTACATAATTTACCATTTTTGTTTGTTTGTTTGTTTGTCTTTCTACAAATCAATAAAAGATAATTAATCTTAACAACAAAATTACCAAATAATAATAATAATATTGAAACTAAGTATGTTATTACGAATAAGAACCTCATTCTAGAAACTCATTCTTAGAGTTTGTTTACATATATGGTTATTCATTTTCTTGAAATATGATAATAATAATAATTACTTCCCGTCTTCGAAAGGAAACTGAACACAAGAGAAAAGGTTCTTTTGATTTCCTTCTGTCTTTTGGATCTTTTTACATGTTTTGGTTAGTGTAATGTGCTGTCGGTTGTTTAGTACCGACGAACAAACCTTTTTTAGTTTATTTAATATCGATATAATAAATTTTCCGCTATAAATGTACTGCGATAATTTAGAATAGAAACACGAGAAAAAACGAACCGATAATCGAATCGGGATATAACAATACATATCGATTGTTTCACGGACGCCATTTTGAAAAATTTCCCGCTGTTTAAAAAACAAACCGCTATAATAAAATCCTTTGTTTTTATTTATTTATTAAAAAAAAATTAAACGTTTGTACAAACTTTGTAAAAACTAATTTTTTCTTATCACAAAAAAAAAAAAAAAAACGATAACGCAATGTGTTATGTTGGCATCCCCGATTCATATAATTGTATTTAATAGTTACGTGTTTGTTACGAAAAATAAACAAATACGAGAGTGAATGAATGAATGAATGAATGAATGAATACGCGGCGTTCGAGCCTAAATAATGATGATAATAATCAAAAAATTATCGTGCGCGTTAAAAGGAGATGAAACGAAAGGAAACGAATAAGATAAAGAAAGATAGAAAATAAATAAATAAATAAACAAATAAAAAATAATAATATTTGCCTTGAAAGTTAAAAAAGAAAAGAAATAAAAGGTTGAAAATTTAAATTATAATAATTTTCACATCATCGAAAAAAAAATTTTTTTTAACACCTTAAAAACGTTCGAAACGGGTAATAATTATCCAATTATATAAAATATTTTATTTTATATTTAACGATACAACCATCCTGCAAAAAAGACGACCGAAACAAACAAACAAACAGACAAACAATTCAAAATGATTGTTTCGGGGGGAGGGTTAGGATTTACGTGATTTTTTTTATAGCAAATAAATTAAATAATTTTTACGAAAGGTTTAAAATTTTTTTTTCCCACTCGTTTTCCACTATTATTATTATTATTATTATCGTTATTACGTTTTTTTTTTTTTAAATGAATTACCTTATCACGGATTTTACGTTTATGACCCAACATTAATTAATTTTAATTTGTATTTAAAAAGAAGAAGAATTTTATGGAAGGAAATTTGCGGTTACAAAAAAAAAAAAAAATAAATA
>NW_002987188.1:0-1713 GCF_000006295.1 Pediculus humanus corporis | reverse complement strand
TAAATAATTAATATATTATTGTGTTCTTTTTTTTAAATAAAAAATCCTGCGTTTATTAAAAGGGAAACCGGATACGGTCAAGTTTTTCTCAAGATTTTCGATGTAACCAAAGGTCAAAAAGATTTTAATCTTTACTTTTTTTTCTTCTATCACTATTATTTTATCTGTCGATTATATTTTTTAAATTTTATTTTGTACGCAAAAAATTAATAATAATAATAATAATAATAAAAACATCATTTCCGGATGAACATTGAATGAGGGAGAGGGAGAGAGAGAGAAAAATTACGCGTAGTTACGTTAAATTAAATATTTGTAACATTTATTATTATTATTATTATTATTAAAAATCAACCTTCCGACGTTTAATTAACTTCCGGTCATTATTATTATTATTATTAAATTAAAAATCATTTTTTTTTACGTTCCAGATTTTCTCGTAAATTTTTTTTAATTCTTACGCCTTCGAGGCATCGAAGGCCGATTTTATTTAATAATAATCTTTTATTATTATTATTATTACTTTTTAATTTCTCGTATTCCGAGAATTAATTTAATTCGTAATGATGATGATGATGATGATGATTAATAATAAGAACTACAGTCAGGTATAAAAAAAAAAAAAAAAAAATTAAAATGCATTTCGCGGTTTTGTTACGAAAGGAAAAGTAAAGGCAGAGACAGTTTCTTATGAATTAATAAAAAATTCGCTGGGAAAATTTTTTTTTTTTTTATTGAATTAAAAAAGAGGTCGAGATCCTCGTAAAAAATAAATAAATAAAGTCACGTGATCTTTTAAAAAATAAAAGTAAATTAATAAATAAATAATAAGTTCTCGGAAATGTCAAATCGTTTGAACATTTTAAATTTTTTTCTTTTCTTTTCTTTTTAATTTGTTTTTCTAATTTTTTTCTCTCACTTCCTTCGGGAACATATTTTAACGGGAGTAATAATAATTTCAATCGAATTCGTTCCCGTTTCCCCCCACCCCCCAATCGAATCCGTTGGGAAAAAAAAATTATTTCACCTGTTCTCACCTGTAAAATAATAAAAAATTTTTTTTTTTTTTTTATTACTCGAATTATGGATACTTAATAATTTTTATTCTCTCTCTCCCTTTTATTCTCTCTCTCTCTCTCTCTCTCTCTCTCTCTCTCTCTCTCGGGGGGGCCTTCATTCCAAAAAAAAAAAAAAAAAAGTAACAACAACCTTCAACTTAATAAGCCCTGACCTAATATTTATTATATCCATTATTTTTTTTAGAAAAAACGCATTTATGTGTGTGTGTATGCGTGTGTGCGTGCGCGTGTGTATTTTTCTTCAGAAAAAAAATTTAAGTGGTAATAAATTGTTATTTTTATTTGTAACGGACCGTACAAACGTACAAACAAACTCGCATCAATCGATTATACATACAATTATGAAACGAATCACATAAAAAATGAAGCGTGCCAAAAAATAAAAACAAAAAAAATGGCGGAATTGCAAAACGTCGTCAGTTTGATAATTGATAATAACAGGAAACGATGAACAAAATATTTAATTTAATTTAATTTTTAATTCGTAGGAAAATGACAACAAAAAAAAAAAAAAAGAAAATTTTCCTCACGAGAAATTGCGAGAAACCCAATAAACCGAATCGAACGAATAAAAAAAAAATTTTTGGCTTGTTTTTTGTCATTTTATTATTATTATTATTGTTATTATTATATA
>NW_002987189.1:1074319-1090616 GCF_000006295.1 Pediculus humanus corporis | reverse complement strand
TCAGCACAACCGCGGCCGTCCGCGGCGCTTTTATTTCGCGCGAAGCGGCAGCCGGAGCGACTTCGGTTTTCCCTCTGGGACTTGGATGGCTCTGCACCTCCTCGCGGGAGGAGCAGGAGCGGATTCACCGATTTTTTCCTCTCGGCCGCAGCGACTCGTCTGGCACGCTTTCCCCCCTTTCGCGACCGCGCCGCGGCGAAGTTGTCGTCGCCTTCGCCACCGACGCGAACGTCGGCATGAACGACCTCTCGGGCCGCACCGCCATAGGCGAGGTGGCCGCGTCCCGGGACGCGGGGCACCTTCTCTCCCGCGCGCGCGCAAGCTACCGGCACCGTCGTGTCTCCCCCCTTGTCAGAAGAAGCCTTGTCCACCTCCCCCCTTTTCACCTCTTCTTTCAACTTCGCGATCTGCCTCCGGGCCAACGCGAGTTCTTTTTTAAGCGCCGCCACGCGGGCGCCGCCCTCGGAGTCCGCGACTCTCCCCGCGAGCTCCCGGACGGCCGCCATGACGAACGCCACCCCGTCCTTCATTATCTTCACGTGCCCACCCTTAAGGTTCGAAGACCTCCGGACGGCCGAGAGAACGCAGCGAGCCGCGTTCACCGCCGCATCGGTGATCTCCTCCCCCTCCAAGCGAGCGAGACCCCCCTTCCTGATAACAGGGAGGCGGAACATGGCCTCCTCCGCAGCGGCCTCCTTCTCCGCCTGCCTGGCCGCCCGAAGAAGAAACATGGCCTCTTCCTCGGCCCTACCGCGCACCTCCAGCCGCGGACGCGTCCTTTTAGACCCTTTTTTTTTTTTTTTTTTTTTTGACCCAGGAGAAATGCAAGTTACGCACAACCCCTCCTGCTAAAGAGGGAGTGTGGGGATCGGTTTGGAATCGAATGAAAGCCTAAACGGGGACCCCTACCCACTAAAACTCCTGGGCATGTCGCTAGAGCGTGACCTATATGGAAAGGGGGGGGAAGACGCTCGTGGGAGTGGAACCTACATTTCAGTCTCCCCTCTCCGGTAGGTCAGAACGTTAGCCGTTCCACATGATCACTGTTGGGGAGGTCCGCCCTAATCTCCGTTCCGTCTCCTCCTCGAAGATGAGAACGCACCTCCCGGGACGTTCGGCACCCCTTTCGGAAGTGTCCTCCGGTCCCTCGCCGTGGGGAATTGGATGAGAAATGCGCCTGTTTCTTGAGGATGCGATCGGGGCTGGGGATGGAGACTTACCGCGTCGCCTGAAAAGGGGTAAAAAGATTAAAGTGAAGAGTTATTTGATCGCATCCTCCCTAACGGTGTCAGGAATAGAAAAGGGGGGACAGAAGAGGAATCGACCGGGGTCGCCGACCCTCGAGAAGAAAGAAAGAAGTGTGTGTGTGTGTTTCCGCCCGACGACGACGGGTTCGCACCCGCCGCCGCCGGGCGTCCTCACCCTCACCTTTGCGGAGACGTTCGCGACCTGCCACGTCGCTCCCGCCTCCGCCGCGGGGAACGCGAGCTTCCGGAACCGGACGACACGGGCGGGCTCGCTACTCCCGGCCGAACCGCCCGTTTCCTTCACCTGCGCGCCCCACGCCGCTACTATCGTTTTGGAAGGAAGATCGAAGACATGAACCTGAAAACAGAAACATTAATCCCCGTTCCCCCCCCTCACGACGACCCCACGACGATCGACTCGCACGAAGAAGCTCCCCTCATCGCACCCCCCTGTAATCCAGCACCCCAACGGATAGGTTTTCCCTTGACCGAAGGCGCCGAACACGAAGGACCGCCCAACCGGTGATTGGCCGGACGGCCGGGCTCCGCGCAACGAATGGAGTTCGCGCAATCGCGCACCCGGTGCCCTGCCCCTCCGCACCTGAAGCAACGTTCTTGCGCTCCCTCGACCCTACCTTCAAATTTGGGACACCGCGCGTCCAGGTGCCCTGGATTGAGACACCTGAAGCACACGGCTTTTCGCTTCGGCGGGAGAACCACCCGCGCTCTGACCCAACCAACGGTCACCTTGCCCGCCTCGAGGAGGACGGATGCGGCGGCCGCGGGAATAGACGCGAACCCCAGTTGCGGTCTTGCGCCCCCTCCGACCGGAGGACGCACCAAAACGCCAGAGATAGGACATCCGCCCGCCCTTGACAACGCGAGAGCGACGTCGCGCGACGTCGCGGAGGTCGACTCTTCTCGCGGGGCACGTCGCCGTGACCCCCATCGGCCCCAAGACCTTCGAAAGCTCCGCAGCCAGCTCCGCCGCCTTGGCCGCCCTGTTTTCTCCCTTGATTTCGAACATCCTCCCCTCGTTCGCGGACGGACAAATCCTAAGGGAGTCAATTTCTAGCTTGAATAGATCTACGCGATTCCTCGCGGCGGCCAAAACCTCCGCGAAGGATTTATTACCCTCGTTTCTATTCAAAACCACCGTGGCCGTCCGCGGCGTTTTTAATTTTCGTGCCGAAGCGGCCGCCGGAGCCGACTTTGGCTTTTCCCCTTGGGACTTGGAGTGCTCCTGCACCTCCTTCCGGGTGAAAGCAGGAGCGGATTCATCGACTTTCTTCCTCTCGCCTGCAGCGACTCGTTTCGCACGCTTTCCCCCCTTTCGCGACCGCACCGCGACATACTTGCCTCTTTTTTTTTTTTTTTTGATGGCCCAGGAGAAATGCGGTTACGCACTAACCCCTCCTTTGAAAAGAGGGAGTGTGGAGCTCGGTATGGATTTAAAGAAAGCCTCACCGGGAACCCATACCCACTAAAACTCCTGGGCATGTCGCAATAGCGTGGCTTATATGAAGAGGGAGGGAGACGCTCGTGGGATGCCTCCTTCTATCAGCATTTTCTTATTTCCTCTCACGTTATTATTGTGCTTGTGGTTCATCTCTTTCAGCTACATAAGCTTCTAGATTCACTGTGCTATTGATACCAGAATCGTGTATGCCCTTGCGCCTCATTGCATATATCTAGTTGTATAATAAGGGATTAACCTCTGATGGATATGGACCTTTTGAAGATAATCCTAAGTCTCTCATGTAATATGAGTCTGTCCTTATATCTTATAACTATCCTATCCATCTCAGGTTCTACCTTTGGATCAAATAACTACTTCATAGCTTCTTTAGTTTTTAATCCTAATTAGGTGGATAAATCCCTCATTGCACTACAGTTTACTTCCTGTTGTTAGTGTTATTCTTAATTTTTGGATGGTCTTTAAATCTACTTAAGAACATGTCCACAAATGCTTCTTTATTGTTTACCCGTGGATACGTCCTGCAATGGCCTCGGTCAGCATTCTGCGTGATTGACTCTACATACTGTTGATATTTTGCAAATCGTGTCAGCAGTCAAAAGTGCTCCAATTAAAATTTTTTGATGTTGTATGGAGTATGGAAAATGATAATAAATAAAAAAACTTTTGTAAATGAAATTTAAAAAAAATTTGTATTATTATTATTATATTTTTAATTATAATAAAAAAAAATTTAAACAAACAAAATGTGTGTATTTTTTTTTTTTTTACCATAAAACATAATATAAAGATATGCATAAATAATATCACATTTTTTTAATAATAAAAAATTAATTTCAAAGCAAAAAAAAAAAAAAAGGAAAAATTGTGATTTTGCGCCAATGGCGGACAACAACTTAATAACTAAATAACAATATGATTCAGATCGCGAGGACGGTTTCGTAAAAATACACATATTATTATTATTATTATTATAAACAATGATTTTCAAAGGAACAATTTAATATTTCTTCTTTACAAATTAAATAAAAAAAAAAACTAAAAAGGCAGCTTTTTATGTTTTGGTCATCATTTATACTAATTTTTCTTTTGTAAATAAATGCAAACCTTTCCCTTCCCCTTCCCCGCACGTTGTCGACACGTGCAAAAAACCAAATTTACAAACGATCAATATGTAACAGTTAAACGTTAAGAAATAATAATAATAATATTGTTAATTAAAAAAAAAAGAAATTTATCCTTTCCCATTAAAATATGTACTGCGACGCCATTTTTTTTTTCTTCCCTCCATTTTTTAACATTTTAATGGACGTCGTTTGGAAAAGAAAAGAAAAGTTTTATTATGATGGCGATGGTATTCTTCTCTTTGATGATGATTTTCATTATTTTCTTCTCAAGTCTATGATTTCGACGGGTAAATCTTCGATGGCGATGTGTTCTGCTTTCTGGAAGGGAAAAGACGAAAAAATTTAATAACAGACTCATAATCATGATTATGTGAAATTTTCATACCTTGTATAAGGGAGGCTCGGTTGGATGAGGATGAAATCCCGTTTGCCTGCAATTGGCAACAACGTCGAGTCCGTGTTCTGGAGTCAATATGAAAAAACCATTTTCTTCATTTTTCGGAGAGCAAACGATGGCCAAAGCTTCGGGTATCATCAATTGATAAGAACAATGAGTGTGTAAATCCACAGACGACAGAAAAGCTGTTTGACTCGGATGAGTCTGAAAGAGAAAAGAATCAAGTTGATGGAAAACTTGTTGCGTAACACCCGCTGCCCCCCCAATCAAATCGTATTAGAAATGATGATGATTATTACAACGACGACCGGATATGATAATAAAACGGAAAAATTGAAAAAAAAATGACGTCACTTCCTGCAAAGTAAAAAAATAAAACGTAAAAAATGTCATTATATAAATAAATGCTGACAATGAGTCATTTTTTTTTTTTTTTGACTTGATTCAAAATCGACAACATGTTTTTTTTTTTTTTTTTTTCTCTTAATTGACCTTGGATGTGTTTTTATGGTTGGTCGTCCATTTTAAAATGTTTTTTTTTTATATTTAAACTATAAAACTTGTCATCCATGTCTTCTTCATTTCCTGTAATCATTATATCGTAAAACTCCATTTTTTTTAGCAGCAGCAGCAGAATCGAATAAACGAATGATTATGAAAAATTTTACTCGTTCAAAAAATATCAGTTCTTGAAATTTATCATTGATTCATAAATTTTTATTTCCTTATTTGACTGGGATTGAATTGGGATTTGACTTACATGAATCCAACCTAAAGTGATCAAATTATGTTCATCTAAATATTCAAAAATTTCTTCTTCGTTTTCTGTCGTGCACGAATCTGAAGTTCCCACTTGTTTAGGAATCAATAAATGAGATATTGTGAGTTGATCCCTTTCCAAACGTCCAGCTAATATTCCACAAGTTTCTTTGTTTTGCTCAGTGTTCATCATGGAAAGTATTAAAAATTTTGACATGAGTTTTGCTGGGACCATCATGTGCCTGAGAGCAACATTGATTTGTGATAATGGTCTTAGTAAAGTAGGTCTTGTTCCGACATTTTCTTTGGCTGCAACACCTTTACTAAAAATTTTTTTTTTTAAATATTAGGAATTGACCTTCGTTATTTATTAGTCAATTTTGTTTTTTGTTAGTAAAAAGAAATAAAAACTTACTCTTTATCATCATCTGTCACGTTTGGAAAAACGCCTTTTCGATTTTTCTCCTGCTCTTCTTGAAACTTTTTCAACATGGCAGCTTTTATTTTCGCCTAAAACAATTCAAACATGAAAATTGATAATTTTGGAGTGATTAAAATTTAACATAAAATGACCATTCACATAAATATCATTCAGATAAAAGAATCTTGTAGAGGAAATATTTTTAAATAATATACCTGTCTTTCCAAATAAAACTTATGTTCTTGTTCGTATAAGTCTAACAATTTAGTTTTTAATTTTTCAGCCTTTGTCAAAACTTCTTTGAGTTTTGCATCATTTTGAGCTCTATCAACAATTGAAACAGACTTAAAATTGGGATGTTTTCTTATTTTTTCCAAAAATAATGTCATGAACTTCATGTAAAGAACATAAGCATTTTCGAGGCTCCCTTCTTTGAGATAAACGTCTGCCATACGGACCATTTCAAGTCCAGATCTGTAATATTTTCTGGGAGGTATGTGATGATCGACTTCGAATGCATTACCACTGTCGGCAAGTGCCTTAATTCTAGCACTAGGTTCGAGCACGACAGCCTCATCGGTAGAAAACGAGGGGGATTCAAGTGAATTAAACGAATCCCCTTCACAAACTGCTTCCGTAAATAATGAATTCGTATCCGGTTTTTTATTTCTATACATTTTTTTTATAATTAAAATTTAAAAAATTAGCCCGGCCAAAAAAAAAAAATTATGAAAAAAGTCGCGGTGATGAGAATTGAATTGAATCACAACTTGTAACTAACATATAAATTTGTTTTGCCATCCATTATATCGTCTGCTATATTGACAAAGGAAAATATCGATCTGTGCTATTTTCTATTGGTGGCAATATTCAATGAATCGAACGATTTTTGTAAACGAGGTTTTACAAGGCGAGAACTCGATATTCGATAGAACTTGAAACTCTCTTGATCTCGATTAAAGAGAAGGTAAATGATTAAGCATTTGTTCATACTTAGTAACGGCTTTTTTGTGTCCATTAAAAATCGTTTTTAAAATCGTTAAAAAATAATTGATTTTTTTTCGAGATTCGTTTTGATCGCGGTGTTCCTTCGCCGATCCATTTTCTAATCTTTAATTAAATAATATTTATTTATCGATAACGAATTTCGATCGTTGTAACATTTTTAATTAAACATTTCGATAAATCCGTCCATATACGGATTCATCCATTTTAATTATTCATTTAAAAAAATTTATTTTAATTTAATTTATTATTATAAATTCAAGGTTAATTTAAGTATTTACAACAAAATCTAAAAATTATTAATTAATAATGTTTTTCGGTAAAACAAAACGCAAAATTTTTTTACGAAAAAAGGCGAAAAAAAAAAAAAAAAAAAAAAATTTTTTTTTAATTCCCTCATAACCCACAGATAAAAATTTTTTTCAATGTAATTTCCTTTAAATATTTTTATTATTATTATGTTAAAAACTGGAGATAATATTCATTCAAGTATGTATTTAAGTATTTTTTTTTTTTTTTTATTAACAAAATATATATATTCATCGTTTAATATTTTTATGTTTAATTTTTATTTTAAGAATGGCTAGTTCTTCAACATCGGGAGCAGAATCACTAGTTTACACATACAAAAAATTAGTAGTACCTGTTTCGATGAGAAGTATTTACTGGAAATATTTTGGTTTTCCTGCCTCTGATAAAGGAGAAATTATAACTAAATTAAAAATTATATGCATACTTTGTAAATCACAAATAGCTTATAATAAAAATACCAGTAACTTAAGGTAAATATTTTAATATTAAAATCCTTTAACATTACATTAAATGTTAAAATTTCATATATTAATATTTTCTAGAATGCATTTACAAAATAAACACTTGGCAGAACTTATTAAAATAGAAAGTCAAGTTGCTCTAGATGATAGTAATAAAGGTAAAGTAATTAAAAAACCTGTTAAAATAAAACAGGATGTTTCATTAGGAATCGAAGAAGCCGGGAGTAGTAATGAAGAATATTACATATCTGAAGAAACACCTCAATTATTTCATTTAGACGGAAGCGAAGTCGAAGAAAGTTATGTTTTTTCTCAAGTATCAAAAAAAATGGTATGAACAGTTATGACTGACATTTTTCTTTTTTTTCATCTTAAAAAAGTAATTCAATTTGTAAATTAATTATTATTATTTTTTTAGTTTCCTCATGTGACAGCTAAAGAAAGCAAATCGATAACTGATGCGATTGCAAATTTTGTAATAGCAGATTTACAATCTCCTTATGTTGTCGATGGAAGAGGTTTTCAAAGACTTCTTGTCACTCTTAAATCACCCTGCGAAATTCCTAGTACAATGAAACTTACTTATGATTTAATACCAAAGATTTATAAATCGACTAAAGAGGTTATTACAGCTACCTTATTTTTACAATTTATTTTAATGCTTGCCGATATCAAAAGATAAATTTTTTTCATTTTCAGAATCTTTTATTAGAAATTTGTAATTTAAGTTCGGATGTGGGCCTAACACTGGAAGAATGGACATCGATTAGTAATCACAGTTTTTTAACTATTAGTGTATATTATCAAAATGCTAACAATGCTGTCGTTTGTAAAGTATGTAAAAAAAAAAAACAAATAATAATAATAATAATAATAAAATCAATCAATCAATTGTTCTAATGGAAAATTTTCGAATAGGTATTGAGTACGATTCACATTTTGCCTACCATAGATTCCAACACATGGGAACACATATTAGAATCAGTTTTGTCGGAATGGAATATAGATTATGGAAAAGTGACAGCTGTAACGTTTGCAACATCACGTGAAGAAATTTTAGCGGCCATGTATAATAAAGGATATACGTTAATACCCTGTTTTGAATATACAATCAAAGTAAGAAATGATATATAAATATGTGGAAAAAAATTTTCCTCCGTTATTTATTCACACATGATATGTTTTAATAGGAATGCATGAGACTTTGTTTTGAAAATGAAGGGATAAGAGAAATAGTTGGTAAAGTTCGAGGAATCATTTCTTCGATACTAAGAAATTCCCACGCATTAGAATCATTAACGGTTCAAGAATCTTCTGCAGAGGTTATTATATTTATATATATATTGTTATATTATTTCGTTTTTGTTAGGCTCGATTAAAAAAGAAAAATGTCAATTTACAGATAGAAGGAACATTACAATTAGATAACGAAACGTTTTGGGTAACAACGTTAAACATGTTGGAACAATTCATAGCTAAAAGAGATATTATTGAAAATATTTTACAAGATCTCATTGAATATCCTTTGAAAAGTGGATTGGAAATGATGGAATGCGATTGGGAAGTCGTACAAGATTTAATAACACTTTTAGAACCTTTTAAGGTGTGATATAATTTTACCAAAAAAAAAAAAAAAAAGGCAATTATTGATTGGATCGTTGGTAAAAAGGAAAAGTTTTTTTTGTGCAGGTGACACTCATGACGTTAAGCGAAGAAAAAATTCCATTGATATCACTATTAAAACCTTTACTTTGGCAAGTTATTAATAATAAGCTTAAAGAAAAAGAAACGGATTCGTTGACTTTACAACATTTAAAAAAAATTATCATTGATGATTTATCATTTCGATACAACGACGAACAAATATCACCTTTGTTACAAATTGCCACCATGTTGGATCCAAGGTTGAAATATGATTATTAAAAAGAATAAATTTTTTTTTGTAAAATTGAAATTAATTTTAAGGTTTTTTTTTTGTAAGGTTTAAATTGTTACCTTATACAAGCGACGAAGAAAAAATGGCGACCGGCGAACTCATAAAAGGAATGTTGACAAAAGTTATTGAAGATCAAGTGCCACCCACGGAAGAACCCGTTGCGAAAAAAAGTAGATTATCAGGTACGATGGTACCATATGGAATGGCACTTTTGTAATTCCCATACGCGTTATATATATATATTTATTTTTCAGGTATGGAATTATTATTGGGAAATTATAGTAAAATACAAAAAGTAAAAGCGGATCCATCGGAAAATGCAAACATCGAATACAATCAATTTTGCACGGATGCGATTCCACCCCTCGACTCTTGTCCCGTTCAATGGTGGTCGAACAATCGTAGAAAATATTTAAATTTGGCACTTTTAGCCGATAAATATATTTGCGTTCCTGCCTGTGCCGTTTTACCCGGGAAAATTTCAGTTGAAAATCAAAATAGTTTTAATATAAAAAGATCATCGTTTACAACGGATCCAAATCTATTAGATAAAGTATTATTTTTACACGTAAATCAAATTCCGATGTAATATTTATTTAATTTCAAATGTACAAAAATTTAATTTTTAAGTTTCCCCCCCCCCCTCAAAGACTGTTATTAATAGAAAAAAATTAGTTTAAGGTATTAAAAAATAAATAAAAATGCTTTTTTCTAAAAATTGTTTTTTTTTTTTTAATAAGAACCTAAATAATGGGAGCACTCCCTATAAAACTTGTTTTTGGAAGGTACGTTTAAATTAGAGAGCAAAAAGAGTAAATAAATAATTTATTTATTTATTTTAAAAACCGTAGTAACACAATTTTTTTTTCCTTAAAATAAATAAAATGATCACGTTTTATCTAAAATATGACGACTTATCCAATCTAAACTTTGATAAAATCTTGGATCGCTTATTCTTAACATGGCTCTTTTTGTCGAATAATAATATATTGGAGAAACTAAATAAATAAATAAGAAAAAATAGGTTTGATTATGTATTTTATGGATTGAAAGTATTTTTTGTTTGTTTTGGTTATTACTTACACATTCTTTGGCAAGAAAAAAATATCGTTAATCCATCTGTCCAATTAAAATTATTTGGATTATTCCATCTAATTGTTAATAACCAAGCATGTAAAATTATAGTTATGATAAAATAAAAAACTGATATAAGTATTGCTAGCCGAAATCTATCAAAAAGAAGTTCAACAAGACCAGCTTGGAACACGTATGTGGAAAAAAAACCTATCAATGTTACAGTCAGTGAAATAACTATGAAAACATCTTGAAATCTATAATAAAAACAATCGATTAATATTATTATTATATTTATTGGAAAATACACGCGGTGTTATATTAACGAATTCATTTTTTTTTTTTTTTTTTCACATGTTTTACTCACATAAACGCAACTAGCTGCAATTCTGGTTTTAATCTGGTAAATTCTGATAATGAATTTAATAAAACATCGGCTATTATTAATAAAATTTGAGTGGTTAATAGAAAAGTGTATCGAACGGAATAACTCATGTTTAACTTGGTTTCTCTCTCTTATCGTTGAGTTAATACATTTAAAAAAAATGATACAAAAGTTTCCCATGGCAACATTCCGCCATTTGCGCCTTCTAAAATTTCATTCTTTAAAACAACTTGAATGACGTCACTTCCGTTTATAGTTTTCAGCCATTTTATGTATAATATTATTTAAATCAAAATGAAGTAAGCCTTTTTTTTAATTTTTAATTATCACGGTAATCCTTTATTTAATTATTTTATTAACTGTTTATAAATAAAATTTATTTATTTTAGGATCGGTTTATGTTCGTACAGTGGTTACAAAATATATCCCGGCCATGGGAAAACTATGGTTAAAGCCGATGGAAAGGTTAGTCAAAATAAACAAAACTAATTATACATTTTACACGCCCTGATATTTAATATTTAAATGATTCCATTCCATTATTAAAATGACGATTGCTTTTCCTTTTAATTACATAAAAATCATTTTTATTAAAAGGCTATGGGTCGTGTGAACGAATTCTAAATTCTCGATATCTAAATCATACGAACGACATATTGTTTTTTTTTTTTTTTTTTTTTTGAAAACGTACTAAAATGTTTTGTTACGCAAAATAGGTATTCACTTTCTTAAACAAAAAATGTGAATCGGCTCACTTACTTCGTAGAAATCCTAGAAAAGTAACATGGACAGTTTTGTACAGAAGAAAACATAAAAAAGGTCAAGAAGAAGAACAAACAAAGAGGAGAACTAGAAGAACTCAAAAATTTCAGAGAGCTATTGTTGGAGCATCACTTACTGAAATTTTAGCTAAAAGAAATATGAAGCCAGAAGTAAGAAAGGCACAAAGAGAACAAGCTATCAGGTATATATAATTGATTGGTAATTTATAATCGGTCCAAAAGTATGCATTGGTGTTTAAATCAGATAGAAAAATTTTGTTTCGATTCTTATTTCAATATTAACTTAAATTCGTTTAAAATTGCAAAACATTCCTGATTGGTAAAATTTTTATTTTTAGGGCTGCAAAAGAACAGAAAAAAGCTATCAAGGCGACTAAAAAACCAGCTCCAGCTAAAACTAAAACAGCTCCTAAACAAAAGGCTATTAAAGTTTTACAAAAATCAGCTCCAAGAGTCGGAGGAAAACGATAATGTCATTATTTTAAATAATAATACATTTTACATTAAGTAATTCATCTTGTTTTCATATAAATTTTATTAAACATTCCTTTCGATTCCTAAATTACCTGAAGGTCAATTTCATGCTTATTATTTTAAATAATTTCACATTAATTACGAAGATATATAATTAATTACTCGGAGTAAGTATGTATTTTTCTGATGTTTATGATAATTTTGTAGACAATAGTTATTTCGAAAAGTTTTGAAGACATGGAAAGTATCGAATCCTCAATTTTACATTACTTGATCTATAATTATGTAAAATCTGATGTACCTGAGTACCTGAAAACTAATTTTTTTTTGCTTTGATACATAAATTCATATCGAAATCATAAAGTAAATGAATTTGTTTAGAAAAAAATTAGATTTTACATAAACTTTCATTTAATTTAAACATGATTAAAGGAAATTAAACATTTTTTTTTTCAAAATGGGAAAGTTTTTTAAGTTTGAGATGAATAACAGGAACTTAAAACGAGAACAACTTTTTTATATATATATTTCCATTCGTAGGAAATGAAAAAAAAAAAAAAAAAAGTAATGGATGGAGGAGGGAGAGAACGTTAAGAAATATTTTTATTATACGTTTTGCATTCATTGAATTATAACTTTCCATATTTTGCAACATTACATAACGAAAATTTTTTTTTTTTTATACAACTTCCTATAACCGTCACATAAATCTACTTCATAAAAACGTTTTTCAAAATCATTATGAAAGAAAAGAAGAAAAAGTTTCAAAATTTATTAATTTCAAATCATTTAATATTCTTTTAACGTTTTTTTTACCAAGAAATAAATCGCAACAAACAAAATATTCAAAAATAACCGTCACTTCTATTTCGAATACAACGGATTTTACGTTTTGAAACAATTTTTTTTAAAATTCATTTACCGCGTAAAATTACGAATAATGTTTTAAAACTTAAATAAATTACACGATAAAAAATTAAAAAAAATTTTGTAATTATCGTCGTTTTATGTATTTGAGAATAAATAATTAAAATTATTTAATGTTACCGAGAATGTTACGTAAGATGTAAAAAGAAAAGGAAACAAATACCCGAATTCTAAGAATAATAATAATAATAATAATAAAAGAAAATCTTTAATTTTTTTTTTAACGGTTTTTCAACGGTGAGATAAATTTTCCTTTTCTTTTTTTTTTCCTTATTTTTTTACGCGCGATTAAAATTTATCCATAAAAAAAAAAAAAAAAATATTTGTGTGTTTAGCTTTCACTTTTTATTTAATCTCACATTTAGAGGATTCAACGAACGAACGTTTTCTTCTTTCTCCGCCATTTTGAAAAAATTTAAATTTCAAATCATTTTCATTATAATACTTAACTTATAGAAATTAATATAAATATTTACAAAGGACGAAATTTAAAATATATTTTATATAATAATAATACTAATAATAATAATGATAATAATGATATTCATATTTATTCTTTGCCATTCAAAAAAAAAGAAAAAAATTAAACGAGTTAATAACGTTTCCATTACAAACGAAAAAAAAAATTCGAATCGTTGAATCCGCATCATGTGTATCAATCCACAAACTTTCCAACTAACTCGACCTAAAACCTGAAGGGAGGTACCTGAAAACTAAAAAAACTAAAAAAAACTAAATTTAGCTTATGTCAGTTGTGAAAAATAATAAATTATTATTATTTAATATTTATCATTATCATTATTATTATTATTATTATTACGTGTAATTTCTCGGATTTGTCTCACTTCCTCACTTTTATTTTCTTAACGTTTATTTCTCGACAAACACACAACCGACAAACAACAAACAACAACAACAACAAACAACAAAAATGGTAAGTTCGTTTCCTAATTTTTTTTTTTTTTATTTTGTTAATTTTTACCAGAAGATTTTCGTTAACTTTTTCTTATATTATTATTATTATTATTATTATTATTATTATTATTATTATTATTATTATTATTATTATTATTATTATTATTATTATTATTATTATTATTAACTGGATAAAAATATCCTCAACCTCATTGTTTTCAATTTGTCCCTGACACAGAAAACGTCGTTTGGAATTTTAAATAATAATGATAATAATGATTAAAATTTTATTTTTGGTACCTTAAAGAGTTTATTATTATTATTATTATTATTATTGTTTGTTTTTCAGAAAACTCAAATCGTGTTAGTTTTATTTTTATGTACGATTTGTTTCGCGATTGAAAAGAAGGTCGAACAGACGAATGTTAAATCGTCAGCACCACCATCACCATCAGCAGCAGCACCATCAGCAGCACCGTCACCATCGTCGGGAGCCCCCACGAAAAAGGTCGAAGGTAAAAAATCAGAAGGACGAGGAGGATTTGGTAGAATGGAAATAAGCGATTCCCAATTAGAAATGGCATTAAAAGACAAAAGATATTTACAAAGACAATTAAAATGTACATTGGGTGAAGCGCCGTGCGATCCTGTCGGAAGAAGATTAAGAAGTAATTATTTAAATTATTAATAATAATAATTAATTAATTTATTTATTTATTTGTGTTGTTGTTTCTTCCTCCAGCTTTGGCACCTTTGGTCGTTCGTGGATCTTGTCCACAATGCACACCAACAGAAATGAGACAAATACAAAAAGTTCTCCTTCACATGCAACGTAATTTTCCAAAGGAATGGGCAAAAATCGTACGAACCTATCAATAATAATATACATTTAATAAAAATCACGTGACGTCACACACATACATAACTATTTTATTTTATTTTTTTTTAATGTAATAAATAAATTATTTATTAATATAAATTTCTTTTTCTCTCTCTCTCTCCACACACACACAAAACCCCAACAATTTTTTTCCCTCTTTACAAAACCCATAACAACTTGAAATTATTTAAACTCTTATTAATAATAATAATAATGATAATAATAATAATTGCTCGGAGGTTAATAAATCGAAATAATTGCTGGAGGGTTAATAAAACGAAATTACAAAATTAATTAATAAAAACTTGTAATTTATATAAATAATTAAAATTATTAAAAAAAAAAAAAAAAAAAAATCGAAAATTGCGTAAAATATAAATAATTTTATTTATGTATTTATTTATTTATTTAAAAAGTTGAAATGATAATAATAATAATAATTATTTAGGTTTTACACTGAGTTTGAAAGTAGAAAAAAAAAAAAAAAAAAGTAAAATTCTGTCCTTTGAATTGAATTTTTTTAAAAAAAGTTTTCGTTATTATTACGTAATAATAATAATAATAATAATAATTACGTTATTAAACACACAAAACACACACAATAATAATAATAATAATAATAATATTTTGGCGTTATCATCATCATCATCATTACATTGAAATGTACATTAAGAAAATTTTCACGGTACGAATTGCGTAACATCTAAAAGAATTTCATTTTTAAATTTATTGTTAATTTTTAATGGCGTCGTTAAATTTTCCGGTGGCGTTTTGGAAAATCATTATCAAATTTCGAATTATGATCGAATTTATATTTATTATTTTCCGAAATTTTCCCGGTATTGATGTTAATTCTTTCGGATTTTTTCGTAGGAGTTTTATAAACGTTTAAATCCTGTTCGCTTTTTCTCCTATTCGTTCTCTTCCCTCCCCCTCCCCCTCCTCCTCCTCCTCCTTGATTGTGATAACTCACAACAAACGGATCTGAATTATCCAGAAAAGTTTTCGTTTTTTTCCCGCCATTTACATAAAAATTTTCACCCATTTGTGATGATGAATAATATGGGATGATAATATCCGATGTTTGACTAAAACTATTTATCAATTTTGGTTTTTCATCGCATCCAATCAAATCCGTAAATTTTCCCGGTCCCGTTTTATTACCCTTTAATAACGTTTTCCTCTTCTGTCCTCCAGACTTTTTCTTTTCTGTAAACAATATTATTATTATCGACTTCGAATCGTTAGAAAAAAAAAAAACCTTGTAATGGAGGAACTAAATGACATGCTACCAAACAACGATTTCGATAATGGAACAAATGTTTCATCATCATTATCATCGTCATTTCCATTACCTGGCCTGATTCCATACAGTCGGGCACCAGAACTTTTAGGTCTGACTAAAAAATTTTTTATTTTTTGATTAGGTACGTTATTTAAAAGCTCAACATCTGATATATTATTATCATTATTATTATAAAAAAAATTTGCTTTTAACGTCTCTCGTCCTCCATCTTCTTCTTTCTCGATAAAATTTTCATCTCTTAAAAATTTTTTTATTTTTATTTTATTTTCTTTTAATTTTTCCATTTTTTGTCCATCTTCTATCAAACCGGGGATTTTTTCATCATCATTATCAACGTATATTTTATGTTTTTGTATTCCATTAACGTTTTCATTTTTTTCTTTCTGTCCGTAGATAGATAAATAAATAAATA
>NW_002987189.1:993493-1074299 GCF_000006295.1 Pediculus humanus corporis | reverse complement strand
TTAATTTTTTATTTTCTTTTTTCCTCATCATCGTCATCATTGTTTCTCCATTTTCTTTTTCCAATTCTATTATTTTATGCACTTTATTTTCTTCTTCTTGTTTAGCCAAATCTTTTAATACTCTATTATTAAGACTCGGATAATCTTTTATTATACCGCGGATAAGCCATCTGTAAAAAATCGTTATCGTGTCTTGTATATTATTGAATTAATATAAAAGCGGAAGACATTTTTTTATTATTATTATTATTTACTTGTAACCGTTATCGATTCCAATATCGATTTTTTTTGTAAAATGTAATGCCGAACAAAGTTCTACCAATGTCGGACATTTATTTTCGTTAACAATTTTTTCTAAATTTAAATTATCGACAATATCAATTTCATCTAAAGCTCCATCGACATCTTGTTTGTTTGCTAATAACAAAATGGGTTTCCCTGATATTTCATCGTTTTTAATTAAATTTTCGAGGACTTGACGACATTCTTCCATTCTATCGACAGCTATGGAGTCTACGACAAAAATCACTCCGTGAGCCTAAACAAGATTATTTATTTATTATTATTATTATTATTATGTAAAACAATAATATATTTAAAAAATTGATTTGTGATGAAATATAAAGATGACGCATTCATTTTAATAAAAGATTAAGTCATACCTTTCACGTTAAATTTCCATTAGAGTATATGGACACACGTAAATTATATTTTTGGTCATTAATCAATCAATCAATCAATCAATCAATCGATAAATTTAAATTTTTGGGACTTACATCAGCATAATATCTATGCCATATATCACGAATTTGTCGTCCACCGCCTAAATCGTATAGGGATACTTTACATCCTTTTTGTCGGAGTGTTATTACTGAAAATCCGATTGTAGGTACGACAGAATCAATGGGTTCTCCAGATAATCTTTTTGCAATTGTTGTTTTACCCGCTTTGTCAAGACCCACTAGGAGCAAGGTAACATTTCTAAAATATTAACAAAAATTTAACTCATTTCCATTACGATCTCAACGATTATATTATTAAATATATATATTTACTTTGGATTGATGGCCGATGATGATCTTCGTAATCGAATAGGAAGACAGCAATTTCCCATCGCTGGACATCACGACTTATTACTTTTCCGATTTATATATTTTTTATGAAAAAAAAAAAAAGCATAATCGAAAAAAATCATCCATTTTTTTTTTTTTAAAAAAAAGAATAAATTTTTTGTTTGTTTCAAAAACGTTGCTTAGCAACCGAATTCAAATTATAAAATTCACAACAAAATAACAACAAATAAAAACGATCGATGACGAATCTTATTAATTATTTTTGTATAAAATTATTAAAATTTTTTAACGTTTACTAAAAAAAAATTAATATTTTTTTTAATTATTAATAATTTAATAAAAAATTATTTAAAATTATTATGTTTTGTTTTTTTTTTAAATTAAAAAATTACTTGTAATTACCGAGTGAGTAGTGTTAAAAATAAAAGATTTCTGAACGTACTCTCGAGAATCATATTCACATCAACAACGATGACAACCGTTCAATTGGGAGAGAAAAAAAAAACGTTAGAAAAAAGTTTGTTATTTAATTAAAAACTCTTTTTTTTTTTTTTTTTTTTAGATTTGATTCAAATTAAAATAAATCGTCATGTACGATCCTTATAAATATACTAAAACGAGAGAGGATGAATCGAATGAAAACGATAATTTTAGTATTGACGAGGAAGAGGATAAAAAAAAAAAAGGGGAATCACTTTTTTCAAAAAATTTTTTCGATTATTTAATAAATAAAAGTTTTAATTGTAATACGAACGAATTAAAAACACCTTTCGACGATTATAAAACACTTTTAAATACAAGAGAATATAAAACGGAATCATCGGATGAAATAACGGATTACGCGTCGGATCAATCGTCGAAAAAATCAATGAAAAAACAACACAGGAGAAAATATAAGAAAAAAAAATCAAATCCATTTTTTAAATTTAATCATCCTTGTAGAAATAAATTCACTCAGTGTAATTTACCAATAGATTCCGAAGAAGTAACAATAACCGAAGAATTAAAACCGTTTTTATCAAACATAAGCGTTCTTTTAAACGAATTAGAAATTAATAATTGTCGAGAATCCGTTGAATTTAAATGTTTGCATAACATGTTGACGAAAATAATTGCTTTCGTAACGGAAATAATGAAAAGACCTCTATCAGAACACGATCCTGAAAAAAAAACAGAATTTCATAAAAGTTTAGAAAAAAATTTAGAAACCATATTGAACGTTATAACGGATTATAGGAAAAATTCCGTTACGGATTTAGATGTGGGAATTCGAGAATTTAAACGTATCGAAAGAGAAATCCTTCAAAATGAATATCATATTTCGGAAGCGACGAAAAAATGGGAAGAACGTTTTAAAGTATTACCAGAATGTAGTAATATCGATATAAGACTTGCTAATAGCATACTAGCAAATGAAAAATTAAAAGCCATTATTAAATTTAATCAGAGTCAAATTAAAAAATATAAAAAAATGATTATCGAAAAAGAATGGACGAAACACAAACAGGAAAATGATATTGCACATTATAAAAAAAAATTATCCAAAATTGATTTGACTATGGAAAATGATGTCTCCAATACAAAATAACAAACAACAAACGTAATATTTCAACGGAAATAAAAAATGAATTATTAGTTATGAAAAAACAAAGTCCGAAAAAAATTTAAAAAGAAAATTTAATATTTTTCTTATTGCCGCCATATTTGTGTGTGTGCCAGAATCTTTCTCTCATATTAACTTGAAATAACGAAACTCTTAATTATTCTTATTATCAAAATATATATATATATTTATCTCTGTTATCACAAACATTTTTCATTTTTTTTTTTTTTTAATGAAATAAACTCTTTCTTAATACGCTCCTGATTATTCTTTCCATTCTTCCTTTAAGCTTTGACTGGAACTTTGATTGTTATTGTTTTCGTTTCCAAATATTCTTTAAGAGATTCTTCTCCTCTGCAATACAAATATAAACTTTGAAAAATGCGTCACGAGTCGTGTAAATAGAAAAAATTATTATTATTATTATTATTATTATTTACAAATCTCTTCCGAATCCGGAATTTTTAAATCCGCCAAATGGAGTCTGACTAGTTATGGCATCGTAACAATTAATCCTAAACAAAAAAAAAAAAAAAAAACAGTTAGCGAGTTATTTTCCAATCGAACGTATTTAAGGAAAAACTTTATGACGTCATCACCGACCAAACGCTTCCTGCTTGAACGGATTGCGCAAATGTCATGGCTTTGTTTATATCGGAAGTTATTATACCGGAAGCTAATCCGTACGTTGTGTTGTTTGCACGCTCTATGACTTCTTCCAAAGTTTTAAATTTTATTATTTGTTGAACGGGTCCGAATATCTAAGAGATAAAAACAAACAAATTTTTTTAACGAGAGGAATAAAGATAAAGCGATTTTTGAAAATTTCTCACTTCTTCCTTAGCTATTCTCATGTTATCGGTGACGTTTGAAAAAACTGTTGGCTCTACGAAATAACCGACGTTGCCAAGTCGTTTTCCACCGCATTCAACCTTGGCTCCTTCCTTCTTTCCGCTTTCTATCAAATTCATGACTTTATCAAACATTTCCTTGTCAATCTTAAACAAACATATTTGTAAACATATTTGTCTTTGGATTACAAAAAACTGAAAATTTTATTACAAATTAAGGATTTACTTGGGGGCCCTGTTGAACTCCTTTTTTAAATGGATCACCAACGACTCTATTCGATGCCAATTGAGTAGCTTTTTCAACGAACGCATCGTAAATTGTATCCTGTACGAATGTTCTAGATCCGGCACAACACGATTGTCCATGATTTGAAAATAAACCTTCGTGTGCAATATTTACGGCTTCGTCAACTGCTCAAGAAATTAAGAAAAATGATTTCATCGGTAGCCATAAATAAATAGAAAAAAAAAAAAAAGGAAATTAAAAATGTCGTTGATACGAACGATCGGGAGCATCGGAAAAAACGACCAAAGGACTTTTTCCACCGAGTTCCAAAGACACCCTTTTCAAATTCGATGCCGCACAACCTTTCATAATTATTTCTCCTACTTCTGTCGATCCTGTAAATGCAATTTTATTCACGTCTGGATGATTTACAAGTGCTGCACCTGAAAAAAAAAACAAAATTTTTTAATATGAGTTAAAAGAATCGGAAAAATTTTGATAATTACCAGCTGTAGGTCCGTAACCGGGCACGACGTTTATAACCCCTGGAGGAAATCCAGCTTCTTTGGCAAGGGATGCCATGTACAAAGCAGTCAAAGGAGTTTGTTCTGCTGGTTTCATGACAATCGTGCAACCACAAGCAAGTGCAGGACCCCATTTCCAAATGAGCATCATCACAGGATAATTCCACGGAATGATTTGACCCACAACTCCAACAGGTTCCTTTCTTGTCATGCACATAAATTTCCCATCTGATTCGAGAAACAATCTCTCTTAAATATGTGATAATAATAATGATATTTGAAATCCCTCGGGGGAAAAAAAAGATCTCACCGACAGGTATTGTACTCCCATGTATTTTATCACACCAACCAGCATAATACCTTAATATTTGCGCACAGTAATACATTTCACCTAAAGCATCTGTTAATGGTTTTCCATTATTATATGTTTCAAGCATGGCAAGATAATTTGTATCTCTATCGACTAAATCAGCAAGTTTTAACATGAGACGACCACGTTGTGAAGCATCCATTGATCGATAGGGTGAACCAATTCTTTAAAACAACAACAACAAACAAACAAATCATTCAAACAAACAAACAAACAAATCATTCAAACAAACAAACAAACAAAAAAATGTAAAAGAATTTTAATAAATACTTACTTGAATGCAGCACGAGCAGCAGCAACAGCTTTATCGATATCTTCTTTTTTTCCTTCTTGTACATTTGCAATGACTTCTTCTGTCGCAGGATTGAGTACTGGAAAGGTTGATCCACTAATCGAATCCACAAATTCATTGTTAATAAAAATCTGAAAAAAATAAAAAAATAAAAAAAATATTAAGAACATGTGAGTGAAACATCGAGTAAAATTAAATAACTGATGTAATGTACATATCGATATAAATTATTAAAATAGGATTATTATACATCACATGTATGATTAAATTGTCATAATAACATACATCTGCAAATAATAAAGCTTTTTGTTTTTGTTTTTGTCGTATTTAATATAAAAAAGATAAAAGAAAATGAGGAAAAATTAAAAATTTAATTTAATGTTTTAGAGTTTTTCAAATTACTTTTTCAAATGAAAAATTCTAAATCTGTAATTTAATAACATAATTATAATCAAAAAAAAAAAAAAAAAAAAAAATGTGCAACAGTTTAAATTGTTTTGACCTTCACAAAGTATTAATGCGTTTATTTTCTACTTTAAAAAAATTAAATAATAATAATAATAATTCGTTGAAACCTGTAAAACAAGTTTGCAAAGTGACAAAGTGCAAATATTTAATGATTGGAATAGAAAAAAGTTTTTCTATCTCCATCTCTCTCTCTCTCTTTCTCTCTCTATACTGATTATAATATATACATGAAATTATTTAACACGATTAATGTTATTAATAATAAAAGAAAATTATTTCTTTAAATAAGTATATATATATATTATAATGACTCCATTTTTAATTTTTCAAAAATACCCGTTAAAATATACAATCAATCATCGAAATACATTATGGACAAAAAATCAAACGTTTTATTTCCTTTTTTATTATTTTATATTAATAATAATAAAATAATAATACTTACGCCACGATATTTAATATCTACTTTAGACATGTTGATTTTAAAAAAAATTAATAAAGAAATCAGTAAACCGAAAATTCAAAAAAAAAAAAAAAATTTCAAACTTTTAGAATGGAATATCTCGAACGAATAAAAAATTTCAACTGACTGACAGAGAAGATAAAAATTCGAGTCATAGAGTAAATAAACGTCGTTTTAATTTTACCATCAAAATATTTTGTTTCTGCCATTCTTTATTTGACGCCGCATCAGTTAAAAACATTTAAATATAAATAATTTTTTTTTTTTTAATATTTAAACTAAATAATTTAAAACAAATTTTTTTTTTTAACTTAAATCCGTTATAAATAAATTCGTTATTTAAAAAAAATTTTAAATAATAAAAGTAATTCGAAAAGAAAAAGAAGAAAATATTTTAAAAAAATTTTTTTTTATTTTTTTCGAAGTGTTTTTTTTTATTTTTTAAAATTTTTATTTAAAGTCGTTAAATTTGTCAAAAATCGTTAAAATGTTTAAAAAATTAATTAATAATAATATTATTAATCGTCGATATATTTTTTCATCGTCTTTAAGAAAAAATACAATGGATTCAAAACCTGTTCAAACAAATTCAAAAGTTGATCCAAATGTTTCAATTAATGGTAAGAGAAAGAGAGAAAAAATTTTTTTTTTGCTTTTAAAAGTTTAAATTAATAATAAATTTACCTTATTTATTAATTAGATATCAACAAGATTGCATTGAGTGACTTACAAAAGAAATTATTATACATATTTAGAGAATATAAAACAAAAGATGAAATCCCGGATACTTTGTGGTAAGATTTTTTATTTTTTTAATTCGATAATGAAAATTTTCTCAAGTCAATAATAATAAAAAAGAGGAAATTTAAATTAAGTTATTTGACACACACACACACACATACACAGACAGACAACTTATCTCCCAAACTTCATTTGGAATCAAATCAAATTTATTTATAATTTATTACACAATTCGTTAACGATAGATTATCAATTTTAATAATTTTTATTTAAATTGACAGCCTTTTCATGTCATATAAAAATTCCACAGTTTGAAAATGAAAGAAAATCTTTTTTTGTTTTATTTTCACAGTGCCGATACATTACAGAAAAAATTTAGTCGTATAAGAATAAAATTTGCAAATTTTTTAATGGTTTTATTCGTTATCGGAAGTGTTGCTGTCGCATATTCTGGTAAACAAAAAGCAAAAGCTGGTGAAACAATCACCAGAAGAATTTTAGAAAGAAATGAAAGAATAAAAGCAAATGGAGATGCTCATCACAAATAATTTCTTTCTATTATTATTATTATTATTATTATTATTATTATTATTATTACAATCATCATCATCATCCTCGAAATATATTTTATTTTTATTATTTTATTTAGTCGAGAAAGAAAAATTATATAAGTTGCTCATAAATAAGAAAATTTTTTTTTTTATATATATTTTATTAAATAGTTTTATGTATTATTATTATTATTATTTTCTTTTTTGTTAATTTTAATAAAAAAAGACTTTTTTTATTTATATATATAAGAGAAAGTTTGTCGTTTAGTGTACAATCAAATTTATATATATATGAATAAAAGTAGAATCCATAACTATAAGAATTCATTATTATTATTATTATTTAAAATTAAAAAAAAGGGGAGAAAGAGTGAGAGAGAGAGAGAGAGAGAATGATTAAAAATAAAAATGGGGAGATTACGTGAAAATAAAAACGTACACGAGAAGGAAAAAAAAAAAAAATTTTTAAGGGCATATAATAATAACATATTAATTAAAAACAAATTATCTAAAAAGAGTGAGAGAGAGGGAAACAAGTTTATTTTTAAAATAAAATTTTCTCTCTCTCTCTCTCTCACGCACTCTTACTCTCCATCCTCCTCCCCCCCCCATTTCCTTTCCTTCTTCGTATCTTTTGTGTAAATATTATTGTAAAACGTGACGTTAACCACGATTGATAATGATAATAAATTAAATGATTATTTATAAATAAAGTGAAAGTTGTATCGAAATTATCTCATAATAATAATAATAATAATAATAATAATAATAATAATAATAATAATAATAATAATAATAATAATAAATTGACCCTAAAAATAAAAATAAAAAAAATTTTTATCTGAGTTAGGAAAGAAAAAAAAAAATAAAAAATAAAAAATTTTGTGTGTGTTTTCGAACTGCTGCTTATAAACGATAATGATCGATTATTATTATTATTATTATTATTATTATTATTATTATTGTTGTTGTTGTTGTTGTTGTTGTTTGAACTACTTAACGGATTTTACTCTGAGAAATGCACGTAGTACATTTTTAAATTTTTTTTGTTACAAATTTTATTTGTTGTTGTTATTATTATTATCGTTTTTATTTTTGTTTGTTACTTTTCTCCCTCCCCTTCCCCAACCCACCGCTTTCCCTCCCTCTCCCTCTTGACTCCCCACTCCATTCCCCCCTCCCCTTTAATCGCATGCCATAATTTATAATTTAGAATTATTATTTTATTTTAAAAGAAATTTATGTATTCGTTAATTGTAATCATCGATTTTATTTACGTAATAAATTTTATTTTATTTTATTTTATTATCATTATTATTTATTTATTTATTTATTTATTTATTTATTTAATTACAAAATTATTTATTATATATATATATATATATATTTATTTACCGACATTTATTAATAACGAGATCATAAAAAAAATCCGTTTCGAATAATATTTTTCCATCCTCATTACTTTTTCTTCTTCCACGTTAAATTTAAAAAAAAAAATAATAATAATAATAATAAAATTATTGTGACTTTTCACAGCCTTGTAAAAAAAAATTTCGATCCTTTAATCGATAAATCGATCGATCTATCGTGGCACTTAAATAAAAAAAAAATTATTTACATAAAATACTGTTTGTTCACAGTCGTTATTTTCTTATACGCACAACCTCAATAACGATGATAATAATAATAATAAAACAGCCGATATCAAAAAAACAATATGGCGGACGGAACGTATATAATCGTGATAAATCATCACGTATTCACAATCTGTTTGTAACAAACAAACAAACAAACAAACAAGGGAGAGAAAGACGAAAACAACATTTAAAAAAAAAAACTTTTTTTTTTGTACCGGAAATAGTTAATTGAACTATGAACTTTACAAAGATAAAATGAGATCAAATTTTTTTTTTTTTTCGTTTTGTTAATTTTAATTATTTTTTGGACGGAATCTCGACATGTAAAAATCACAACCTGGACAATACAAACCAGGTACGGGAACTTGTTTCTTCCTGCATAAATGACAGGGATTCGTTTTTGTTCCGGTTCCGCTTCCTCCACCTCCTCCTTGCAATAAATTTTCTTGGGATTGTCTCATTTCGTTTATTTTACAATTTCCTCCTCCCACTCCTACCCCGACTCCTCCTCCTCCTCCTCCTCCCATCGGTATTTGTTTAGGGGGTGGCGGTTGTTGATAGGGTGGATAATTTTGCGGCGGTTGTTTTGATTTTATAGGTTCGTATCTCGGATACGATGTCGTTTGTTGCGGTGGCGTCGTCACTTTGTTTACCAAAGGATGATAATAGGGTGGGAAAATCGGTTTCGATTCCTGTTGAAGAGGCATCTTGGCCTGTTGCGTAATTCCTTTGACTCCCCCCCCTCCCGGCAATCCACCGCCCGCCGTTTGATACGATGAATTCGGCCTCGGAACATGATTTGGAGAATTTGAAAATGGCGGATTTTGACTTAGCGATAAAGTGGCACGAGCCATTTGTGGTGTTTTCTGAAGTGGTAACCGTACCGAAGAACTTTTATCCTGTTGCATGACGCTACATCTTCCAGATTCGAAATTTTGATCGTTGACGACCATCATGGCGTCTTTCGTAGGTTTCCGTACTTCCACGTACCTATTCCCGGAACCGTTTTGTAAATCCGAAACGTTGGCACCGTAGGGTTGATTCCTTATGTGAGGAACGTGAACGTACGGATGACCACCACCGCCGCCGCCGCCGCCACTCTTCACCTGTTCTTGCGTCAAATACTGTTGTTGTTGTTGTTGCGGTGGTAACCTGGCACCGTCTCCGTGAATCTGTTGTGAATACTGATAGGTTTGCGTGTGGGTTAAAGGTATCTGTTGAGAATACTGTTGCGGTTGAATACTGTTCGGTATTTGTTGCGGAACACTTCTAGGTACTTCCGTAGGTGGACCGTAGATGTGCGAATGATGGTAACCACGATTGACATCGGATAACGGATAGTGTGCGTTGTACCTGTTCGAATCGAATTGCTGTTGCTGTTGCGACTGCGAATAATTCATTCTGTGTACGTCGTTCTTTCCAACGTAACCGGATGAACCTGATGCTCTCATATATTCGGTTTCGTAACCTCCTTTTCCACCGTCGCTCGAATTAGGTCTTCCGCTTTCCGGTAATCCCGAGTACGTCGGATTCAATCTGGGATCCACATTTTGAGTATAAAGAATTTGTTGATTGTTGAGTCTACCATTACATTCTGACTCGTGAGAAACAACTTGAGGAACGTTCATCGTGTTGTGATGGGGCATCATGATAGGGGGCGGTTTGGATCTTTCTCCCGGTGTCATTTTCGTTATCAATTGATTTTTTTCTTGATCGGAAAATTCTGCTTTGTAAAGAGGATGAGTTCGGGACAGCGACCTGTTGGTCTTGTCGTTCGGATCCTTGTTCAAAGCCGACCTTAAAACTCTTTCCAATATTGGATTTGGTATAAAATTATCTTCTTCGTCATCGTCGGCCGTTGCCACCAACACGACTTGATCGCAAAAAGTAACGTTTTTCTTTTTACTCCCGCCATTTTTCCTTCTCAACATGTCGTTGTCTTCGTTTTCTTCTTCTCCCGTTAATTTTAATACGCTCGTTGTGAAATTTGTCGTCGTCGTCGTCGTCGGCAACATGTCGGCGACTCTTTTACTCGGCGAATTCATTTCCAACATTTCCGCTAATGGTACGTCATCCATTTTGGGTTTTTCCAACCTGTAAAATTCCGACGATGAACTACTTCTTCGAGTTTTACAACAATTTTCTTCTTCTCTCTTCTCTTTGTTTTCCACGACTCGTATTTGTTCGAATTTCGATGTCAAATCTTTAACAGAATTTATCTTATCTAAATCATCGGATTTTTGTTTCATCGTTTCCACGAAATCCACAATATCTTCCGATGAGTCTCCTCTGCTGTTGCTGTTGCTGCTGTTCAACTTTTGTTGAAGTTTTGCTTGAAGTTCTTTGAGTAAAGAATTCGAAGATGTCGTCTGCTGATTGGTGACGCTACCATCCGCCATTTTATTATTCTGCTTATCAATTTTATTTTTATCCGCTAATATTTGCTGACGTTTTATTTGAAGTTGAGTCAATAGACTCGCTTCTTCCATTATCAAAACCTCTTCGGGCGGCGGAGGAAATTCTTCGCTCGCTTGTCTCGAATGAACGACAGAATTTAACGGACTGGGATAGGGCGGAAGTGGAAGGTTGGCACCATTGTTTTCGTAATTATTCTCATTCATCATTTGTTCGTTTTGTGGTTCTTGATGAATTTGTGCTCTCGTGATCACTTGAGTTAATTCGTTTTGTGCACTTATGTTACCGTTGGCATATTGCACGGGATCGTCTTTGTACGCCGAGTAAGTGTCCGCCGTGTACACCGGCATGTAGGGCAAAGATCCGGCTTCGGTTTCGTGAACCGAATAAAACATTCCGCTATCACTTTTATCAACGATGTGATTCCCGTAAGGGTTCATTTCGTTGGGAAGTGGATATTTCGGACGTTCGGGTGAAGATTTCGATAATTGTGAAGTTGTTCTTATCGGTGGGGGTGGCGGAACTTTTGCCGCGTGTAAAAATTTTCCGACGCTTCCGTGAAAACTTTTTCTCATGAGTCGACTCCTTTCCAAATTCGGATTCGTCGCATTTCCGGCAAATTCCAAATGACCTTCCGATAAATATCCCGACAATTGTTTCTCCACCATCAACGATGATTTTATGCTCGTGTCGTCTTGAGTTTTCAAATCGGGATTTTTCAAATCTTCGTCTTCCCTTAAATCCGGCATGCTCCTGTTTTTCCTCCGAATCAAACCCCCCATTAATAATTTCCTTCTTATCTTATGCTGTTTTTTATTCGTGTTTTTCACTTCCGGTTCTTTCGTTTGTTTTTTACCGGAGTCTTTTCCGGTCATTTGCGATGATCCAAAGTCGGATTTTTTATTTCTCTCTTCGCTTCTCGCTCTTTTCTCCTTGACCGGACTCAACGCTTTATCATTTTTATCCCTTCCACGATTTTTGTCTCTTCCGGGACGATCGTAAATTAAATATTCGGCATCTTCGATTATGTTTTTGGGTGGGGAATCGTTGTTACTTTTACTCTTAACCCTCGACATGACGCCATTTTTTTTCTTCGGGAGTGTTGCGTATATTTCGATATTTTTCGACGGTTTTTCCGAAATATTGTGGACCCCGACGACAGGTTGCGGTAATTTTTCTTTCGATTTATTTAAATTTCCCGGTTTCGTTGCGGGTTGAGAATTCAACAATAATTCTCTCGAATTCTGACGAGAATGTTGTCCCTTATTGCTGTCGCGAGAATTTTGCCGACTGTGATTTCCCTTGGATTTAACACTCGAACAACTGTTTTCGCGACTGTGTCGACCCTCCAATGTTCCATCCTTGTCTCCGTTCATTTTCCTTTGGAGACTTCTCAGACCGACGACGCAAGAATTATGTTTCATTCTTGCTAACGTGATGTTGGCAGGATTGCTGTAGGGAGCATCCATGGCAGCGCGAGATTTGGCACACGCTGCTTGAATCAAAACGAGAGCACCTTCGTAATCGTGTTGATCTTCCAGCATCTTACTCTTGTTCATCAAATCGTCGGCCTCTTGGCAAAGTTGTTCGCAATCTTGACCCATGGGTAAAATTTCACCGGAGTCGACTTGATTGTAAACTCCGGGTACTCTCGCTTCCGGAATTTGAGCCAATTGCAGACTGTGCTTTAAACCTTGTTGTAGGGGCAACGAATCGGTCGAAGATAACGAATAAGAATCGTAACCCTGATCGAATTGTCCTCCATTTTCTTTTTTCGAATTGGGACTCCGTGGCACGGCTCCATTTCTACAAAACAATCAACCGTTAAAGATTTCAAAAAAATTGATTTTAAACCAAGTCAAAGGTTCAAAGTCGATTTTAAAAACGTACCTTTGTTGCATTTTCCCGACTATGTACAAGTAGGGATTTTCCATTGACGTTGACGAAGACGAAGAAGCACTGTTTCTATCTCCGCTCCAATTTCCAGAATCCCTTCTCCTGCTGGATGCCGTTAAACTTTCCGCTCCCGAACTGTTGTTCCTTTGCAATCCCGAATAATTACCAGAATCATTTTCCGAACACGTTCTACTGTACCGACAACTGCTATCGGAATTAGTTCTACCGAAAGCCCGGAAACCCGTTACGGAATCCGTTTCGGAACCCGTTCGATTAAAAACGCTACTTCTTTCACTTTCCGTGCTGTCCGATCTTTGAACGGGTTTACTACGTTCCAAACTACTTTTCGATATAGAATTAGATCGATTTAATTCCAAGTTACTCGGTAACGTCCGATTCGACATTGAATTCGATCTGTATAATTCTAAACCCCCGTTTAATCTGGGTTTTACGTCTCCCTGCCCGTAATTATTCTCACTGAGTCTTTTTTGAGTTTCGAAATTCCCGCCGCCGCCGCCGCTGCTCGTCGTCCGATGTATTTGCTTTTGATACGACAACACATTTTCCACCGCTTTCCGACTTATGTAACTCGGATCCATTTCTTTTTGTAGAGAGTTGTTACCGTCTAAACTTCGCGAAAGGATGACTGCTTGCATATCAGACAGATTCTGATAGTCGCTTATGGTTTGCTTATTGATTTCCGGATTGGGTGTTATGGCTCTTCTCGTCGGCGAAGTTGAATTTAACGTTTTCAAAGGTTTTTCCGGACTCGGAGTGACGGATCTTCGTATGGGCGATAACATTGGCATGGGTAAGTGACCTGCACGATAAGAAATCCTCGCGTTAATTAAACAATCATCGAGAGATGCACGTAAACACCTCGAACACTCGATACATACCTTGATTGACCAATCCATTTTTATTAACGCCGTTCAAAAGACTTTTATTGTAAGACCAAGAATTTTTATGTGATTTTCCCGTGGACGTTTGTAAATTCGTGACGGGAGTGATGAATTTCGGTGCGTCTTGAGTATTAACCGGAGTTCCTCCGAGAGCCGCGTATAAGAGCAACAAGGGCTGATACCTTCCGCGACGACACTTGTCGACGACTTGTTCCCATTTGGGACCCACTTCTCTAACGTTGGCATCATCGAAATAAATCCACAGTCTCAATTTCGTGTGAAAGAAAAACGTCGAGTAATGTTTTCCGTAGTAAGTCACAACTCCGACGAGAGCGTGTTGAGAATTCAACGCCCATCTTTGATCGATGACGGAATGAAAAACGTCACCCGGACGTAGGGTGGTTCCGATGGCGGCAAAAACAGCCATAATTTGTTCGAGGGTCGGCCTTTCCGAATCCCAAACAATTCCGACGGAAACGATTTCGGGTCGATTCATGAGGGATCTGCATATTTGAATTTTGGCACCGCAATTACTCTGGAAAAAAAAAAGGTACGGGAGAAAATAAGTATTGCGAGTGCGCTCCAGTCATTCCAGACTAGTAATGATCAATGGTTATAATTACAGGGCAGTCTCTTATGTCTCCCATTCCTCCGGCTCTTCGAAGTAACTGACCGAACAAGTCGGAATGTGCCGGACTAGTGGCCGACAATTGTCGAGCTTGGTCAGTTAATGCAGAAGCCGAAACGTAATGTACCATCTTGAAAAAAAAAAAAAAAAAAAAAATGGCGCGAGAGTTAATTACTTTCTTTTCTCCAATTCGATTGTCGAAACCTTATTAAGTAAAACCAAGTACCTGAGTGAATGGTAAAGGTTCGGACGTTGCACCGCAAGCATCGCAAACGCTTTGCTCAACCAAAGTCATTGCAAATTTCTGATGAGGAATGCAATGTTTCGCACTGCACATATCTTCAGCCTCTTCGTTTGCTATGTGAAAATGTATTCGGAGTAATATGTTTTCGAAACATTCCGACGCATCGTCCATGAATCCCAATTGAAATCTTTGCTGGTCGAAAAATGTTTCGGCAAGTGCTCTCCTCAGAGCGTCCGGAGGCAAAGCGCTTTCTTGCGAGAATTGTAACTGGGAAAACAATTCCTACAAAAGGGGGAAAGAGAGGAAAGAATTTATGAGTCAAACAAACCCTTAAAAAATTTAACCTCGTGACCCCGATTGAATGCTATGATATGTAAAAAGATCTCTCTCTCTCTCTCTCCTCCCCCTCCCCTCCCCCAGGATCGTACCTTTTTATTTGATTGACACGTCAAAAAAAAAGAAAAAAAAAATTTTTTTCAATGGGGCACGAGCGTCAACAAAAAAAAAATTTTTTTATTCGATTAATCAATCGGCCCGATCATCATCATCATCATCATTATTATTATTATTATTATTATTATTATTACTATTATTATTATTATTAACGTTTATTGTCATTTAAAATTAATCATTTCCGAGAAAATTTTCACTTTTTTCAAACAAAATATTATTTAAAATGGCGGAAATTAAAATTTTTTTTACGGGGAGCGGGGGGGGGGGGAAATTAATTTTTATAAATAAACAATAATAATAATGATAATAATAATGATGATCACGTACGGATTTAATTATAAAAAGTTTTTAAAGATTATAATAATAAAATTTAAATAAATAAAAAAAAAAATTGGAGAAACGTTTCCACGTCACCACGCCCCCCCCCGTCAACTCCCCACCTTTCTCCCCGAATATTCTTTACGAGAAAAAAAAAAAAAAAAAAAAAAAACAAACTTCACGTTTTTGCTGTATATTTTATGTAAATTTCTCGAAAAAAAAATAAAAATGGCGGAATATATTTATTTAAACAAAAAAAACTTTCCAATAATTTTCAATATTAATTCGACGAATTTAAACAAAAAAAAAAAAAACCAACTTCTGGAAAAGTATTATTATTATTACTATTATCATTATTATTATTAGTAAAAAGAGTATTATTTATATTAAGTGAAAAAAACAATTTTTAAAATCCGTCACGGAATTATGAGTCTTAAATAATTATTATCATTATCATTATCATTATTATCAATTTTCTTTTTCGTTTTTACGGAAAATTGTTGTCGTCAACCAACCAACCAACCAAACGGAAAATTCAACCAAACGAATCCAACCCAAATGTAACGATATGGAAAACAGAAAAAAAAAAAATTTATCGAATCTTCTGGAAAAAGAAAAATTCTCCCCAAAAAATTACGTAATGTGAGGGGAGCCGGGGGAGGAGGGAGGAAAGAAAAAACGAACCGTTGCATTATTCATTAACAAGAAAAAAAAAAAAAAAATTTCTCCAGTTCTCCAGTCTCTCGCACACACGCAATAAATAATAATTTATATTTTTATTACGTAATAAAAAAAAAAAAAAATTGAATTTAATTTAATTTAAACACGTCGCGACATTTTTTTTTTTTTTTTTTTTTTCTTAACCAGGTTCCACGAATTCGAATGTAGGAGTGACGTAACTCCCGACGGTACCTTGTGGCGGTGTTGGAGGCGGGGGGGGCGGTGCTAGTGGCGGGGGTGGTGGGGGGGTGGCAGCAAGTTATCGTTTTGCAATTGAATCAATTTACCACATGTTATCAAATGTTTTTTTTTTACTCATTCAGAGGGGTATTAAAACAGGGTAGTTTCAGGGTATTAAAACACCCCCAGCACCACCACCCTAACCCTCCCCAAATCAATCAATCAATAATAATAATAATAATAATAATGCTTACGAAGAGAAATATAAATCATTTTTAAAAAAAAGACGAACCAAAAATTGTTTTGTTTGTTATTTACAATAAAGGTCATGAACCCTGTGAAGAGATATCAGTTTACATACCTCATTGTCAACGAGACAGATACAAATTTCACGTAATAATAATAATAATAATAATAATAATAATAATAATAATAAAACGCGTGCGTGCGTGTTTGTGCGTGTGCGTGTTTAACGAACGCATAATAATTTTCCTTTTCCTTTCCTTTCCCTTCCTTTTTTTTCACACGGAAAATTTGAATGAAATTTGCAAAGCAAAATTTTCATAAGAGGTCATTAAATTCATTTTAAAAGTTCATCATCATCTGGACAAAAAAAAAAAGAGATGAGAGAGGGGAGAGAGAGAGGGGAGCGAAGGGGGAAGAAGAAAAGAATGGGAGAGAATAAAAGATTTAAAAAAAAACCGTTTCGTTCTGAACAAAAGGTCAGATCAAAAAATAATATAATAGAGTACGAGACGATTATCTTCTTTTTTTTTTTTTTTTACCCATAACATTCTAGTGTGTGTTTTATTATTATCATTATTATTATTTAATCGTGTCATTAGAACACGCGAATCCGCTCAATTATTTTTAATAATAATAATAATAATAATAATAACAAACGGAATTTGGATTTGTGAAGAGGAAGGCAGGCAAGCAGAAAGACAGACAAACAAACTTCTCGCGATATAACGTATTTATGACGTTGAAAAAATTTTTAGAAAATCAAAATGACTGTCGTAGTCGTACCTGTTTTTCTTATCTTAAACAAAACAAGTTTCGAGTAGGCCCCCCCCCTCCTCACGACAACAAACACAAACGCACACACACGTGCGTGTAACTTTTTTCTCTTCATTTGACTCTTAAAAAACAAAAAACAACCACAACAACCGAGACTCCACCACAAAAAAAAAAAAAAAAAAAAAAAACTTGGGGAGTCGTCGTCCGTTTCAAGCAACGACGCGATGATAATAATGATGATAATGATAATGATAATAATAATAATAATAATAATAATAATAATAATATTGATAATAATAATAATAACGACAACAACAATAAATTATTATTTTTTTCCCTCCGTTTATTAAAACAAAAAAAAGGCGCGAAACGATTTTCAATAGGGAATAAATAATAATAATAATAATAATAATAAAATGCATTAACGATGATGATGATGATAAATAAAACTTTTGACCTGGAAGCTGTTTTATATACACTCTAAGGCACGAACTTGATCATTTTCGCGCCAACTTCGACTCGAATATATAGTTTATACGTGCGTGCGTGTATGCGTGCGTGCGTGCGTGCGTGCGCGTGCGTAATGCGTTTTTTGTTTTTACGTGTGTGTACACACACACACACACATGTTACTTTGATCTCGGTCTGACATTTTAACATTAACATCATCTCGTACAACCGAGACCCGATTTTCGTATAACAAAACACAAATAATAATAATAATAATAATAATCGTAGCGTTTTAGGTACCGTCGCGTGTTAACCGGACTAAGAGACTCGAGTTTAGCATCATCATCATCATCATCATCATCAAGTTGACCAATCGGATTTATTTATTTATTCTCGAACGAACAAACGGTCACTAACCCGTTTAAATATTATTATTATTATTATAAAAAAAAAAAACCGCCGGAAAGTCTTAGTTTTACTCGTTTTTAAATACCTGTCCGAATTTTTGTTATTATTATTATTATTTTTTTTTCGGGGGCTCCGAGGCATGTAAACCTTGATTTTTTTTTACTTAATAATAACACGCACACACACGTTAAATTAAAATATTGAAAAAATTCGATAACTTACCTTTAGGGCGCAAAATATGCATGATTCCGCCATGCATGCATGACCCGATAACTCTCTGAAACTCCGGCGAAAAATATCCAAATGCCAAAGAACCTGAAAGTAAAAAAAATTAAAAAAATTATTTTTTACGACTTGACTTATACTTCAGCAGACGCTTTTTTTTTTTTAAACAACCTGTCGTCTGCTTTATGATTCACACACATATACACCTGCCCGCCTGTCACTTTTTCTCTTTCGATTTTATTAAACAAACTTAAAAAAAAATTATGACGTAATCATAATTGGGTTCGAATTTAAAAAAAGGAGGGAAATTATTATCATTATTATTATCATTATTATTATTTCGGGTAAATTCGTATCAGGCGTGTATATATACATTCATTCCTTTCTTATCGTTTAAAAAAAAAAAAAATTTTGATTACGAACCCTTTCGAAAATTTACCCGACATATTGCAAAACAAATTTTTTATCCGTTTATTATTTACTCGCAAATAAAGTTTCCCCCCTCCCCCGACGCTTTCATTCATTTCATCATTATCATCATCATCACTTCCGGTATCGTCTGATAAAAAGAAAAAAAAATTTGTAAAAATCCATTCGTTCGTTACAATATTTTGATAATAATAATAATAAAATCGTTTGTTTTTTGCTCTAATAAAACACATAAGATAAGAATCATTTCCGGTTTTGTTTTTACTTAAAAAATCTTCTGCTTTAATCGTGTCTCGTGTGCGTTTGTCGTCATTGTCATCGTCGTGATTTTCGTGACGTAGCGCATTTTTATTTACTTATTATTATTATTATTATTGTTAATAAGTTCATCACAATAAATAAAAAAATTTTTATCGTTTTTCAGGTTTTATGAAACAATATTTTAAATGTTTCAAAACAATCAATTCCCCTCCTCCCCTCGCGAGAAAATCAAAATGGCCTATTATTAGTATTATTATTAATTTTAAACTTAAAAAAAAAAAAATAAACGAAATTTTGAAATTTTAAATGGACTCCTCGGGTTTTATATTCTCTTAAAAACGAGAACACCTGGTACGGAGAGAGAGATATAGAGAGAGAGAGAGATTAAGAGAGTGAAACAGAAAATTTAAAAGATGATAATAAGATAACATCACTTAGGGGAGAGAAAGAGAAAGAGAGAGAGAGAGAGAGAGAGAGAGAAAGGGATGCAAAAATAAATATAAAAACTTGTTTTCAGGTACGTACGTAATGCAAACAAGCGCATCGTTTTTTTTTTTCCTTTTTTTTCCAACCAACCGTGGCACCTGTTTATATATATATACCTGAGACCTTCCTCCCTCCCTCTCCGGAAAAAAAAAGAATACAATTGTTGAAAATTACTGTTTACAGGAAATTACGAGTAATTTTAAATTTTTTTTAAATCTTTTTTTTTTTTTTTTATTTTTGTCCTTTGAATGTCTCAAAGGGTAAACAAACAAACGTTTGTTAGGGGAAAAAAAACAAAGGTACGCCTCATCATCATCATCATCATCATTATCATTTTTAAAACGAACGAGCGGCGAATTTAAATAAAAAAAAAAATCTCAGGTTTGGTTTGATGCAGCATCTTCAATATCATTCCCTCTCCCCCTTCCTTCTCCCTTTTCCTCCTCCTTTTCTCGTTTCCTTACACAACAAACCCACGTGATTTTACGTAATCAAAACCAATCTTCTGCTTCCACTTTTCTCTCCGGACACAATAAAAAAAAAGAATCCGAAAATTTAATTTTTTTGTGTGTGTGTGTGCGCAATTACGCCATTTAATTTGTCAACCGTCCAGAAAAAAAAAATGGCACACAATCAAACAAACAACACTCGACAAACAAAATAAAAAGAAAAAAACCGACTCGAGGCGTTCAGATTAATAATAATAATAATAATAATAATAATAATAATGGTGCGGCATGATTCACATTGAAAATTTTACTCGTTTGATTCGTTGCAAAACGAGATAAAGAGCAAGTGAGTGAGAGAATGAGTGAGAGGGAGAGAGAGAGAGAGAAAGGCAAATTACGAAACGGTACCTGAGAATTTTACCCGCTTATAAATTCATTCCTGGAAATCAATCAATGAATGACTTTTTACCTTAACCAACATCGTGCAAAAAAAATTAGTTTTTTCTTATTACTACTACCTTTGAAATTTGGTACAGAGCATATTTTTTCCTCGTCGTTTTATTATTATCCTTTTGTTTTTTACCCGATTCCAAAGGATCTAGAACCACGTTCGAAACGTCATTTTTCATACCTACGGAGGATAACGTCATCATCGTTCACTAGATTTTAAATTAAAACAAACAAACAAACAAACAAAAACATGTTTTTTTTTCTATCCTTTTTTAACAAACAAACAAACACTCACGCATTCACCAAAACAACAACAACAACCAAAAAAAAAATTCAAAAACTACGTAATCATATCTCGACCACCTCTCGTATTTAACTTTCCGTAAACTAACATTGGCAAACTCTATGTACACATTTAGTGTATCTAAAACGTAGAATACACATTAGTGAAAACAAAATAAAACGTTTCCCCCCATTGAAAATCCATACGTAAAATAATTCAACTTATAATATTTGGAATGGAAAATACACGAAAAAATTGCCAAAGACCGGACCGACATCCGTTACGAAAACGTGAAATAAATTCAACTTATGATTTTTTTTTTTTTACCACCAACACACCTGTGGTGCCTGCGTATCGTTCGTAATAGAACGACGCGACGTATCGTAAGTAAACCCACCCTTTCATTAATACAACAATCGTCATTTTATTTTTCTTACGTTATTCGCAAAACAACAACCGACACCTGAATAACCTCTACGATAAATAAAAAACCGAAGGGAGAAATATCAGAGAAGTGGAGCAATATCCAAACATTATGGAGGAGTATATACATATACATCACACAACTCTTTCTGAAAATTCTTCCTTGTGCAATAATAAAAAAAATAAAAATCCAGGTACGCTAAGGAGGAGATTAAAAGTGAGAGGAAAGCTTCGTGCAATAAGGGCGTAATTAAAATTCCAGTTTATATATGTTTTATATGTACGTAGCGTCATTATTACGATACCTTATTACATGCAAATCGATTCCTTCGTATATTTTTAAGGTTCGAAGAACCCGTTTAAAAAAAAAAAAAAAAAAAAAAAAAGTTACTGGAGAGACTTTTAAAATGTTATACTTAACAAAAGAAGAAGGAGAAGAAGAAGTTGAAATAATAATAATAATAAAACGCGCCAGAGTTTTTTTTTTTTTTTTTTTTTTTAAAGGAGAGAAATCAGGCATTACTACTATATTATAATTTTACTACGAAACAAGGTTCAAGGTTTTTTCTTCTTTTTCTTTTCTGAGTTTAAAGTAGTTTTTTAATTTTTTCAGGCTCAACCTTTTACACTCTTACAAGGTTTTTTTTTTTTTTTTTTTTTTATCTAACACATGGATTCGGGGAGCCACTTAAGACTCGTAACTATTACAAACGAATTTAATTTTTTCTCCTATTACGATTCGACCAAATCAACGAACGCAACAAACAATCGCAACAAACGCACAAACAAACAAACAAACAAACAACACAATTTTTTTTTTTTGTTTAATCTATTACAAAAAGTTAATATTAGGCGAATTTGAATTTTCTTCTTGTTGTTAACAAAACCAAAACAACTCGCGAATAATAATAATAATAATGTATATATAAAATCAATTTAATGATAATAATAATTAATACAATAATATATACAAAATCGGCCCTGTTTTTTTTTTTTCTTCTGCTTTATAAAATCGACTCATAAACACAAAAGAAATAAAAAAAAAAAAAAAAAAATGAATAAACCATAGAATGGAAAAAGAAACAATGATGGTGCCATGAGAAATTCACAGATAGGAAATAAAATTAAAAAAGAGGAAAGGAAGGAAAAACTTGTTAGCAGTTCATTCATAGAAAAAAGAAAAAAAAAATTTCCCAGAGGGAGGGGGAGGGGAGGAGGAGGAGGGGAAAACCTCCCGACGATTATACCCATAGATTTAAACGGAAGGCAAACGTCCACAATTTGTGTTAAAATGGGTTAACGTCAAAATTAATAATAATAATAATAATTTTATACCTTTGCATGTAAATAAAAACAACAATTAAATTTTTTTAAAGCAGACGACGAAAACGATGAGGAATAATAATAATACAACACATAAATTATAATTTAAATCCCACGTGAAAACTCAGGAGAGAAGAAAAAAAAGCAAAAAAAAAAAAATCGGTCATCCGTGTTTCCTTTTTCTTATTTTTTTCTTTTCCACCGATCATCGACCTCCCCATTCTCACCTCCCACCCTCCCTCCCTCCCAACCACCATCCGTCGCGCGTCAAAAAACCTCCCTTTGATAATAATTTTTTAACGACAAAGTTCAAAGTACTCGTTTTGCTACCCCGTAGTGAGAGAAAGAGAAAACAAGAGAGAGAGAACAAGAGAGAGAGAGAGAGAGATCGCGAATCATTTTCAACCCACTTTGATATATAACCCGAACCTACACGGTTTCGTTTAAGAAGGTACAAAGCAGAAGAAGAAATTATAAATAAATAAATCATTTTTTTTTTTTTTTAAATTCACGTGCCTATTTAAGTTCGTACGATCCTTCGGGTTTTTTCGCCCACCAACGGACATTTACGCCCATAAAAAGGCCAAACGCAAAAAAAATTTTTTTTGTTTTTCTATTCCTCCACACGTTTTGTTACATTTATCCCACCTACTCTCTCTCTCTCTCTCTTTCCCTCCCATTACGTAATAAAAAAATCTCTGGATGTGGGAAATATATAACGAACACACGCACACGCACACACGCACACGCACAAATTCATTAAATATCCCCGCAAATATAATGCACATTCTAAACGCCGCCATTTTTCTTTTTTTTTTCTCTCCAGTTTTTATACCGAACGATTTAGTCCAAAAAAAAAACACAAAATTGTCGTTTTAAAATCTTTCGTCCATTTTTAATTCCGGTCATTTAAATTCGTTTTTTTTTTTTTTAACAAACAAACAAACAAAAACATTTTAAACAAACAATTTTTTCCATTCGTGGAAATTGTCAGGAAAACAACTTTAAAAAATTAATTCTTTTTTCCACTGGAACATTTAATGAATCATTTTTTTGGAAAAATTCGTGAGTTTAATTGTTTGTTTGTTTGTTTGTCCGCCATATTTATTACCGATTTTCTTTTAAATGAATCATTTTAATTGATTGTTTTAATGAAGTAATCCTTAAAACAAAACATTTGTCAAGCATTTCCGCAAAAGGAAATTTAAAAAAGTTTTCCTTTGTGACGTCACAAAACGGAAATTATTTATTAAAATTTAAATAAAAAAAAAAAATAAATAAATAATTCAAATTTATGTTTAAAGGATGACTTATTATAAAAAAAATTATTATTATTATTATTAAGAAGAAGATGATGATGATGATGATGATGATGATGATCTTTCTTAGTGGTTGTTACATAGTAAACGATTTAAAAAATACAAACATTCAAAAACCACAGCCTTTTATACACAATAAATGAGTAAGTCATTCTTTTTACATTTCCTCACGGACCAAAAGAGAAACGACGACGAAGACGACGACGACTCACGTGAAGCGTGCGAGCGAGACGCGGGACAAACGTAAACGTAAACGTTTAAAAAAAAATTATTTGACTCACTTTCCCCATTGTTAACTTATACGACATTATATTCTTTTTACAAAAAATTTTTTTTTTAAATATATAAAATTCATCGGTATACCTGAAATAAGATACTATAACTTTACGATAGTAGTGATGACGTCAGTCTATAGGTAGGACTCGTATGCCTCCGAGGTAATCGATAATAAAAAAAAATAAAAATGGGCGCCTTCGTTTCGCGTTTGTTTTCTCTCTCTCCCCCCCCCTCTCTCCTCTCCTTTTTCCCTTCGCAAACGTGGTTTTAGACTTCCGTCTTCAATATTTTACTCCCCCATATTTTTTTTCGTTATTTTAAAATACAAATTTAAACGTACGAATAACCAAAACAAAAAAAAGCTTTTAAATTAAAACCATCAGAGATTCAGGCTCCATTTTAGCAACAACAAAAAAAAAAAAAAAAAAAAAAAAAGGTACAAAGAAAAAAAAACTATTCAAGGATTTAATTTAGGTTTTTATGTGAGTCAACAAGTTCTTTGTTCTTATTTCTTAATAACTTTTAATTCTAGTGTCACGTTTTACTTTTTTTTTTTTTCTTTTCTTTTTCATTTCGATTTACTCTAATTTTTTTTTTTTTTTTTTTTGAAAAATAATTCATCTTTTCGTTTGTTTGTTTACTGTTTACTGTTTGTTTGTTTGTTTGTTTTGTTTTTTTTTTATTTTTTGCATTAAACAAACACGTAATCGGTCATTAATCTCAGAGAGAAAGAGAGAGTGGGGGAAACTAAAGAAAAAAACGTCGATTAAACACAAGTATGCATTCATTCTCCTGTCGCGTTAATAATAATAATAATAATAAAACATTCAAATTATTATTATTATTATTATTAATACGTTTTCGACTATTGCCAACTTTTGAAAAAAAAAAAAAAAAAGGTGAAAGCTCTACCTGTTACACTAACGGATTATTACTAAATCGATTTCATTTTTATTAAATAATCAAATAATAATAATAATAATAAACCTGATTTGTTTTTTTTTTTAATGCGTTTTTACGCCGCGTTAACGTTTATTTATTTTTTTTGCTGAGGGAGTGTACAGGTACGTGCCAAATCACTTGTTTCTTATGTTAAAAACAGGTCCTATATATATTATCTTTTTTTTTTTTTTTTACGGTTAGAATTTTCATAAGAAAAAACAACTTATCGATTACTATTATTATTATCATTATTAAATTTTCCCCGTTTTTCCATACGCGATATACTTTCCCGGAAAATCGTCGGACAAAACAACAACAACGTGAATTCATTTTTAATAAGCCCCCCCCTACTCCCCCTAAAGGTGAGAAAAAAATCATTTAGAACATTTCTATGGATTTTCATCGTAATTTCTTTAAACGACACAAAATCAAAACGTAAGACATTATTATTATTATTATTATTATTATTATTATTATTATTATTATTATTATTATTATTATTATTATTATTATTATTATTATTATTATTATTATTATTATTATTATTGTTTCGTGAACCTGGTACTAATTTATTGTAAGATGATACATAAGTTAAATATAAATTTTTTAAAAACCTAACGTCACTTAAAATAACAACAACAACAACAACAACTGTAGTAAAAGAAGAAGAAGAAGAAGAAAAGTAATAATAATAATAATAATAATAATAATAATAATAATAATAATAATGAGTTGTAGTATAATGTATATATACCTTTAAGGAATAATTTCTCGATAAATATGAAAACGTAAACGGTAAACTTAGATTTAGCTTATTAAAAAACGTAATAAAGAACGTAATAACCAATCAAGTAAAACCGGGTTCCAGTCTCGCGCCTTTTACTACAACAAACAACAACAACCGGATGACCCTGAACTCTCCCCCCTCCCCTCCACTCTTGGTGACCGGAGATATGGCGGTAGTGGTGGTACACGATTAAAAAAAAAAAAAACCTTAGACTTCTTTTTTTATGACCCGTGTAAAAAAAAAAAAAAAAAACCTATTAAGAGAATGACTGATAACTCTTTGTCAACCTACGACGATGACGACGACGATGATGATGATGGTGATGATGATGGTGATGACGATGATGATGATGATGACGATGATGATGATGGTGAGAATGATGATGTGGAAATGTTAAGAAAACGTTAAGAAAACGTCAGAGCCATCGTACGATCGACAGTTAGTAAAACGGCGACAAAAATAAAAAAAATTGCGCGAAAAAACCGCCGAAAGGATTTGTAAACGAATCGTATAATCGATCGATATATCGAAAATCGTTGTTAATTAACAACGCGACAATTTTAAAAATTGATTTCGTTTTAAACGAAAAAAAAAAAAAAATTTATTTTGAATTTTTTTCCCGCCATTTTAAAATTTCAATAACTTTAACGCGCGCGCGCGAGCGCGTTCACGAATAATAATAATAATAATAATGGGAGCGTGTGGAAAATGTCAAGTTTTTATTATTATTATTATTATTTATATATTATATACGAATGAAAAAAAATTAAAAAATAAAATTTACGACATGAATTATTACGACTGGAAATTTTGGTACAACGCAACGGGATAAAAAAAACAACATCACGATTTTTTTATTTTTTTCTTTTAAAGAAAATTAATCATGGCACCTTTTTTTTTTTTTTGTCTTCCTTTTTTCGACAACATGTAAAAAATTTATTAAATTAATAATAAATAAAATAAATAAATAAATAAAAACAATGTACTCGCTTAACAATTCAACAAAAAACTCAAATGTAAACAGCGACGGTGGCGGCGGCGGCGACCATTTTCATAATTAATTAAAATGGCGGATGATAAAAGAAAAAACCCCCCGGAGAGGGGGGGGTAAGGGAGGAGCTTTTCTACTTCCACGGCGATGATAAAAATAAATAAATAAAAATGTTTAACTTAAACATCAATTACCATTATCAATGTAATTAAGAATCGTTTATTTTAATATAACGACATCCTTAATTATTCAATAATAATAATAATAATAATAATAATAATAATAATAATTATTATTATTATTATTATTATTATTATTATTATTATTATTATTATTATTAATTGACGACTTTCATCCGGCCCTAACTTTTATTTTTATTTAAACAAAATTATTAAATAATATTAACATTTCCATAACAGTGAGGAGGAGGAGGAGGGGGAGAAAAAAGCAAACAAACCAAAAAAACGACATTTTTATAGTAAAAATCGAACTAAACAAATTACCCTTATTCCTTACCGGAAATTTAATACGATGATAATAATAATAATAATAACCAACCCTTAAGGAATGATGATATCGATATGGCTTCCATCGTACGAGGGATCGATTCCTTCTTACCTCCCCCCCTTTCCCCCCTCGTCTCGCATTCATTAATTACATTACAAAAAAAAAAAAAAAAAAACAAATTAAATACCAACACACGTGTCAGAATTAACCTTTTAACATACCGATATACAAATTTGGCAACACCGTATATAAAAGAAGAAGGCACGGTTAACGGTTAACAAAAGAACATTTCAATATTAGCAAAGTAATTATTAATTAAATTAATCAATTGAAAATAAACTGACTTGTTGATGGATTGTATAGAGTTCCAGCAACAACAACAACAACAACGACAACAACAATCGAGAGAGCTCGAATACCAAATACAGAAGTTTTTATTGACAATGGGGAAAAAAGCATAATACAATTTTCGCCGCCATCTTGAAAGCACTACCATAAACGAATGATTGAACTCTCATATCGCACGCTCGTTTTTTTTTTTTTTTTTAAATAAAATTTCAACAAATTTAATGTAAACCTTTGCAAATAACTAATGATGATGATAATAATGATAATAATGATGATGATAATGATAATAATGATAATGATGATGATGATGACAGGAAGAAAAACGTCGTTTGTTTGTTTATTCGAGTCAAAACTTCAAATGGAACAGATTTTTTTTTTTGTTCAAAGGTAAAAAAGAGATGAAAGATGAAAGGAAAACGGAGAGAGAGAGAGAGAGAGAGAGAGAGAGAGAGAGAAACGTAACTCTTTATAAATCATTCGAATAATTCATAACAATTATTGAGTCACCATAAGTAAGTAATGGCGGTGTGTGTGTGTCGAAATCAAAATTTAATTTTTTATTTACGCGCACACACACGCACAAAACGGGTTGTTCTTCTTCCTTTTCTTTCTTTCTTTCGCCCTCCCCCCTCACCCCTTCCCTGCTCCCCCTCACCCCCTTTGCAAACATTTAAATAAAAAATTATTTTTATTGATTTCTTTTAAGATGAAAAATACACTCGGCGCTCTCTTCTCGCCTTGATTTTATGGCGGATTCTGAGACTCACGAATAAATCACGATTCGTACATTTTTAGAAAAATCCATTTCCCACACGTTTAACTTACGAATAAAATAAGTTTTCGTATAATAATAATAATAATAATAATAATAATAATTTAAAACAAAACACAGTCACGAAAATAATAACAATTGTTATCATTGATAATGACAATAATAATAATAATAATAATTTTCCGTTTTTTTTTCCATTTATTATGGAAATTTATTATAAGAAAAAAAAAAAAAGAAAAAGTCGTGGTTTTAACAAAGTAAAACATTTTTATAGAGAAAAAAAAACATGGCGATTGCGACATTTTTAATTCCCACTTATAAATCCCAGAGATTTAATTTTAAATATATTGGTTTATTTGTGGATTAATGTTAAAGATTCATCTCGTTTAATCTCTCTCTCTCTCTTTCTCTCTCTCATAATCTATCTTTCTCTCTCTCTCTCTCTCTTTCTCTCTCTCTATCTATCCATCTATCCACTTCTTATTAATTCAATAAAAAGATAATTTAAACTAGTTTATAAAATTTAGAGAGAGAGAGAGAGACTTGCTAATATCGTGTCGTGTTTTTTTTTTTTTTAACTTTTTGACGTGGTATTAGACTTTATAATTCGCTTTTATCGTTTTTTGTTTTGTTTTACGCGTTTTTTTTTTATCTTAAATATGGTAACGTGAACGAAGGAAAAATTTAATTTTTTTTTTTTTTTAAATAATCCAACGACAAAAACATTTTTCACTTATTTATTTATTTATTGTTTGTTTGTTTGTTTGTTTGTTCAATTAAATAAATTTCCGTATTTTAATAATAAATTTTTTTGCCATCGGGCCTTGACTTGGTTCTTTTTGACCGATATTTACAAAATATTTAAAAAAAAATTAACCCAAAGGGAGAACAAAAAAAAATTTTTTGGCACAGAAACTCGTAACGAAAAAAATTTTCCTCGTACCTGTTTTTTTTTTTTTGTTTTTGTTTAAAATCAAATTTTCTTTTTTTTTTTTTCGCGCGCGCGCGTTTGTTTGTCTGTTTGTTTGTTCGGTTGTTTTTTGTACATTTTCATGCTTTGCTCCGAAATTTAAAAAAAAAAAAAAAAAAAAAAAAAACAAAATCCTTGGAAAAATTAAAGACCATGTCTTCCGTCTCTTCTTGATAACAACAACCAAAAAAAAGTTCCCAGAGAAAAAGAGAGAGAAAAAGAGAGAGAGAGAGAGAGAGAGAGAGAGAATCAAACGAAGACCCTCTAAAAAAAAAAAAAAAAAAAAAAAATTTCTCATCGACATGGTTGGCTACTTTTCCCACAGCACAATTAAAATCTAAGAAAATTATTATTATTATTATTCACTCGACCGCCGACTTATACTATATATAAAATTTTACATTTAATTTATTATTATTATCATTATCAATCATTATTATCATTATTATTATTATTAAAAAATCAACCGAATCGATGACGTCTTTTTTTCTTATTTTATTAATTAAAAATTACAATCGCGCGTTTTTTTTTTTTACACACGTACGTGTACACGTGTACAAAAATAATAATAATAATAATAATAATAATAATATAGTTTAAACCAGGAAAAATTATTATTATCATTATTGCAAGAGATAAATAAAAAAAATCGATATATCGATCGATCTATAATCTTCTGAAATTCAATCGATACAACCCTCGAGGGATATGTGAACCAAATTCTTTTTTTTTTTTTGCTCCTAAATTTTGTTAACCGCAAAATTGCGGATATCAAATAATAATAATAATAATAACAATAATAATAGAGTTGAATCTATCTGGTAGCAAATGCAAACGATCGCATTTATTATCGTAAGAGAAAGAAAAAAAGGGGAGTCTAACCGCAAATTCTAATCGAAAGCAAAAAAAAAAAAAATAAGAAAAATATTTTTGTGTTGACCACATGTAACAAATTATTTTGGTTGTTGTTGTTGTTGTTGTTTGCAAGATGAAAATTTAAATCGAATCGATTGAAATAATAATAATAATATTTCGAAAGTGGAATGAAACGCAAGCTCAAAACATCGAAGCAAATCGATACAAACAAACAAACAAACAAACAAACTTGGGAGTCGGGGTGGAAAAAAAAAAAATCGCATCGTCTTACCTCGTCGAGTAAAAAAAAAAAGTAATTCGGTTGTTGGGTGCAGGTGGGTAAATGGTGGTTAAAATAAATTCACATCCGATTTTACGATAAGTTAAACGTGAGCGAAACAACAGGTGTGCCAACATATAATGAGTCAGGTTCATCCACACTAACAAACCATTTAATAAAAATGGAAAAAATCAGGGTGAGCAAAGAACCATGAATTTTAACAATCATTTTACGAAAAAAAAAAAAAAAGGATGGGGGAAAGAGTAAGAAAGAGAGAGAGAGAGGGGGGGGAGGGTGGAGGGGGTGAGACCTCATCCTTCCAGGTATACAGGTTGTTCCGCTACAAAAACAAAAACCTAACGCGTTCGCAGGTTGTTTGTAATATTGTATCGTCTGTCGTCGTCGTCTTGATATCGAATTATTTCTTTTTGCCAATTTTAAAAACTTTTAATAACGAGACAATTTAATTACTACCATTCGAGGTAATTATGACGTCATTTCCGTGACGTAAACAAAATCTTTTTTGGTCAAAAAAATTAAAAATTCAATTATGGTTTCTATTATAAGACACAAAACGAAAAGAACTCAAACGTACCAACCTACCGACCACAAAATTTAATAAAAATTATTACGCATCCAACAAATAATAATAATAATAATAACAATAACAACAACAACAATAATAATAATAATAATAATAATAATAATAATAATAACAATAATAATAATAATAATAATAATAATAATAATAATAATAATAATAATAATAATAATAATAATAATAATAATAATAATGGCATTAAAAATAATGCGACAAACGAAAAGATACGTGAAATGGTCCATAGGAAACGATAAATCGTTTAATTTCCTTCTCGAATTTGTTAAACGCTTGTTTGTTTGTTTGTTTGTTGTATAAAACTCTATTTTGAAACAAATCTCTCTCTCTTTGCAAAAAGGAAATAAGTTTCGAGAAGGATACGAAAAGGTAAAAAAGTTACAGGTAAAAAAGGATTGAATGAAAAGGTTTTTTGACGTGGCAGCAATCACTATTTTAAAACGAAATTTTTAAATATAAAATTGTGACGGAGCACAAAAGTATTCTGGGGGGGAAAAAAATGCGTAGGTACGAAATGTATAAAATCCACGAAATATTATTACAAACAAACAAACGAACGAACGAACAAACGACAAACGAGACTTTTCGTGTGTGTGTGTGTGTGGTAATGAAAAGAGTAATATACTAATTATAATAAATTGCAACCATTATCAAGGTTCCTTAAGTAATTTCTCAACCGTTCAATTGTACTTATTTGTAATTTAACAAACGACAACAAACAAACGACCGAACGAATGAAACAAACACACCTCCTACAATATATACATATATACAAACGCTACGACAAACGCGCGAAATAAATAAATAAATAATTAATAAAAAAATAAAAATTATTTCTTTTCGTTTACCGTTCGTTAAACATTTAACATATCTAAAACCACGACGATTAATTTATTCTCTCTCTCTCTCTCTCTCTCTCTCTCTCTCTTAATTAAACGTTTTTTTTTTTTGTTATTAACACGAACTGAATTGTAATATTATTATTAATAATAATAATAATAATTGCAAATTTCCGTTCGACTTAATTTATGTATTGTTAATTTTAAATTTAAAAAAAAAATTATTTTTAATAATTGTGCGCGTGTGTGAGGGTGTGCGTGAAATCCAGTACGATTTCTCACGTTAAATTTAACAAAATGAAATTTTATTTTTGTAAACCTTACGACAGGTAAAACGTACCTGAAATTTTTTTTCTATTTTTGTCTTATTGTATACGATTCGGGTATAAGATAGAGACTCCCCCTCTTAACAATCGGAAAAGAATGAAGAATGAAGGAAAACCGTGAGATTTGCCTTTTCGTACGTGCATGAAACAATAATACCTACACACATACACACAACAACCATTACTCTTATTAAATAGATTGAACACACACACGCACACGCACGCGCGCACGCACGCACGCACCTACACGTACACAAACTTTTCCTTTTGCTAATCAAGGTAACTTTTTTTTTTTTTTTAATAACAAAAAAAAACCTTGAAGAAAGTTTTTTTTTTTTTTTAGTTTTCGGTACTCCAGGTAGGCATGAACCCGACGATTTTTATTTCATTTTAATTATACGTTCGAGTGAGTACCCCCCACCCTCCTCCCCTCCCTCCATTTCCCATTTTTTATGAACGAATTTACGGGATTTTACTCCCTTTCCCTCTCTCTCTCTCTCTCTCTCTCTCTCTCTTTTTCAACACGTTTTAAATCATGGGTGGAGACAAAAATTTGGGGGAGGGTGGGGAAGTGGGGAGGTGGGAAGTGGACAATTTGGACAATTTTCCAGAAACGATGATGACGTCGATTTCGATGTTAAGATAATAAAAAATCCAAGGTGATAACGATCAAGGTAAACCATGAGAAATTAATAATAATAATAATAATGGCAACACACATTTATAACAAAAAAAAATTTTTTTTTCTCCTTTGCATTAAAATGAGGGTACGAATGATAATGGAATGGAGGAGGAGTAGGGGAGGTGTGGGGAGGAGGAAGGTGAGGCGTGGGAGGCGGTACTAACCGACTGATAATAATAATAATATTTTCGTTAAATTTGGGTCATTTCCAGTCGAAAAAAAAGAAAGTTATTGCAAAACAAAATTTACACATTCGGAGATTGATTGAACAGACGACAAAACATTCAAAATTTTCTCTCTCTCTCTCTCTCTCTCTCTCTCTCTCTCACTTGAATTCCCGATTGAATTAAGCGTCGTGTCCATCGAAATTTTTTTTTTTTTTTTATTGTTTTGACCTTGCGTATTAAGTTTCGTAACCTTTTGACATATCAAACCGAAAAAAAATAAAAAAAAATTATTTAATAAATAAATAAAAAAAACTTTCACATTACAAATTAACAACAACAACCAAAACTTTTTCCAAAAAAAAAAAAATTTCCAGTTTGTTTTCAACGATTTCACATTTTTTTTTTTTTTTTTGTTAAAACAAACAAACGAACAAACAATTTTTCAAAAATAAATCCTTGGCCTGATAAATATACACAAACGAGAATTTTTTATTTTTTTTTAAATTTGCAATTGCATTAACCTTCAATATTCATTGTATTTTTTTTATTTTTTTATCGATAAATTTTATTAACAAACGAACAAACAACAATTTCGTATTTAATTCTCTACAGAAACAATCGAACTCGACAAACAAACAAACATTACTCTCCTGTGATTTTTTTTCTTTTTATTTAACGCCCTTTTTCATTTGAATAAAATATTTCGTAACCGATTTTTTTTACTCAATTCCAAAATAATATCCGGGCATAAATTCAAATTATTGGGTAATATTAACTACCATCATCATTATTATCATCATTACTATTTCAATCTCTCTCTCTCTCTCTCTTTTTTTCCTCTCTCTCTTTCTCTCTCTTCTATAAAAAAAAAATTTCGTCGACTAAATTACAAGTTTTAAAAAAAAAAAAAAAAAAAAAAAATTTTTTTATAGGGAAAATTATGATAAAACGTTGCTTTAATAATAATAATAATAATAATAATAATAATAATAATAATAAATTCTCTTCAATCCATAATTAATAATAATAATAATAATAATCGATCATTTTAATCGTATTCGACGACAGATTATTATTTAAATCGAACGAGTTAATAAATTTCTTCGTTTTTTTTTTTTCGTAATTATAAATTTATAGCTAATTATAAATATTATTATTATTATCATCATCATCGTCATTACACGTTTATTATCCAGGATAAAAATAAAAAAAAAAAAATAATAATAATAATAATAATAAGAGAACCTGGAGCCAAAATATAAAAAAAAAAAAAAAATTATTCTCTTCACGTATGTAATAAACAAATTTTCGTTATTTTGTCGATATTATTATTACTATTATTATTATTATTATTATTATTATTATTATTATTATTATTATTTTTTAAAGTGATAAAAATCCTCGGGCGGTTTTTTTTGGTAACCAATGATAAAAAATTTAAAAAAAAAAATGGTCGTCGAAACGAAGAGAAATCATCTAGACATGAGATGATAAGATTGAAAAATTGTTTATATAGTCGAAATGATAAATGATTATTAATATTATTATTATTATTATTATTTGGATGATGTGTAAAAAAAACTCGTTCAATTTTTTGTCTTATTGTCGAAACCTGGAAAAACCTGATCTTAAAAATTTATTATTATTAATTATAATATTTTTTATGTAAAAAAAATAAAAAAAATTGTGCGAGAGAGAGAGAGAGATAAACAAGTAAATGGGAGAGGAGGCACATGCCGCGTGTCTATAATTAATTTTTTTTTGTTAACTCGGGAAAGATGCATTTTGCTCTGAACTCCCCACCCGGTAGCAGAGAGAGAGTGTGTGGGGGCTTAACAGAAGCCACTACCCACCCAACTAAAACTCTTGGACGTGTTTCCTGTGGGAGTAAAACCTACATTTCAGCCTCAACCCCCTCCTGAGCCAGAACCATCGAACCCACACTCGCGAAAGTGAGATTCCCACCTGAGGAAGATCCTGGTACTTTCCCTTTTATACCCTTTGAGGCACAATCCTAACCATCGTTCCTGCCTCTTCCCCAAAGTCTGCGAAACATAGAGATGTCTTTCTTTCCCCTTTCAGTTCTATCTTTTCCCTGTTTGGATCAAGTACCCAACTTCATCCCCTCAAACAAGGATCGAGCATGCTAGGTCACTTATCCCTAATTCTTGTTCGAACACCCACGACTCTCAACTCTGTGTCAACTTTTGGGCCATTTTTTCCCCTTTTTCGCCTCAACCTCGAGCTTCCCCAAGCCATCCTAATCAACGTGGAATATCCAATCTCAGAATCCCCACCCTCTAAAACACAGATTAGTCAGATTACAAGAGTTCCACTACCACAACCACTCCCGATCTATAATAATCTTTTTCCGATGCGTAATCACCGATTTCTTATTCTTATCCAACAAACAAACAAACAAACAAAAACTTTTTATTGCTCTTTCTCTCCAAAGTCAAATGTCAAGACATAATAAAACGACAATCATTCAAAAAAACCTTTTATCATTATCATTATCATAAATTTTTCGCAAATGTTATAGTAAAATTGAAGAAACCTTAGTCGTCATACGAGACATATAATACCTAAATACCAACCTATTAATAACGCATTACAACTGTTTAACATAACATTGTGATGCCGCCATATTGTAGGTATATATATTCAAACATATCGAATACGAGAAGAAGCCAAAAAAACGGGTTAAAAATTTTATTTTGCAATCCAAACGAACGAGTATCATTTACAGGAAACCCGTATTTACCCGGTAAATATAAACATTGACGCCATTCGATATACATGGAATTTAAAAAAAAAAAAAAAAAAAAAAAAAACTAAATTTCTTCACAACGTCTCACGTTTCATTTTGTTTTTAAAACATTAATTAATAATTCAGCAAGAAAATTATTCCTTTTTTTTAACGGTTTTAATTTACAGAGAGAGAGAGAGAGAGAGAATAAAAACGTTAATTACAATCAAGTCGCCATGTTTGTCTAACTAAACGTTTTACTAGTCTATCCTTATTTCCCAGACAAAATATTATCATCATCATCATCATCATTATGGCTGATAAGACAAAAACGTCATCACCATTAAAAAAAAATTAAAATTTTTAAATACCTGTACTGCACTGTTAAGAAAACAATTATTTTGTCCAGGACCGTTAAGTAATCCTTTTGTATTTGTAAATTGTCCAGAATCTCTGGATGTTTGATGTCCATGATTTCCAGATCCTGTTGATCTCATTTGTTCCAAATCAAGCTCGCTTAATGGAGCCATAACAAATTTATCCTTTTATTATTTAAATATCATTTTCTGGAAATAAGAAAACATTAACAATATTAAAGTAGGAGTTTTAACAATAATAATAATTTTTAAAAAAGGTCAAAAGGTTAATCTGATTGTACTTACACACACACACACACATATATTCTATAAAAAAAATGATTAGTAATTAATTTTTTTTTGTGGTTTAGGATTAATAATAATAATAATCCCATCCATGGTGTATAATTTATAATGATTAATTTATAATAAGGAGGGATTTAGTTTAGGTTTAATCATTTTTTCTTTTTGATACCTGAAAGGTTGTTTTATAAATTAAAATTATAAATGAAGTAGAGAGAGAGAGAGAGAGAGTTAACAAACGTGTATGTAATATTTAATTATGTGACAAACATTCCAATGAGTGCAATTGTTGTTGTTTGTTTCACATTAAAATTTTGGCACTTGATATTATTATCATTACATATATTGATTATTAATTACTATTTTAAGCAAATACTATGAGTTTTCTTCCTCCCCCTCCCCTGTCTCCCCATCTTATATTCAAAAGAATTCAACTTAGTGTCATCATGTGAAAGGTCAAATCACAAAAGTGATTTATATACAATTTGATACACTAAACAGTTTAAATCTTGTCTTTCATTTAATTTCCCATCAAAAAAACAATCCTAACATTATTTTATGTTGGATTTTAGGGGGGAATTTGGGGGAAGGGGGGAAACATAATTTTATGTTTTCTGTACTAAATGTGATTTACATGTATGAACATATTAATAATGTAAAAGATATGAAGGTGATCCAGGTATTGACAATTAGTTTAAATTTTGATTTGACACAATAAGGGCGTAATAATAATAATAATATTTTATATATATAGAGTTGTTCACATTTATTTTTGTTTGTTTGACCCTGACTCTCTCAGCAAATTCAAGGAAAAAAAAACCCATTGGGCTGTGTTTATTATTATTATTATTATTAATACAACCCACTCGTTTGTTTTTTAATCTACAAAATGCTTTTTTCTTTTTTACTTTGCTTTGCTTTGCATATATTATTATCATCATTGTAATAAGAGATAAATAAAATTTACTGTACGTATTAAAAAAGTAAAAAGTAAAATAAACGACTCGTTTAATGGCGGCGTCGTTGTCCGCGTCAGCGTCAGCAGCGTCTCGTATTCAAATATCATTTTGTCAAAAAAAATATATTCGACGAGGTGAAATCGTATTAATAACCGCAAAATGTTGATAAAAAATAATTTAAATTAAATTTTCTACTTATCTTATGTAAGTTTTCCATCATTATTATTATTATTTATTCAAATAATTAATTTAATTAAAAAGAACGTTAAAGCACTCGCTTCTAATTATAACATTAACAAAATGTCGACCCTGTGACGTAATATTCGCAACGTTTCATGACGTATTTTGTTTATGTACTCTATGAAATTAAGCAATTCAACCCCGTGCGATATTTCGGCCATTTTGTTTACTAATCGTTATACGTATTGTTTTGTTATTCGTACAATCGTTGTAATAATAAATTTTTTTTTTTTTAAAACATTTACCGTCATCGTCGTTTGAAATAATTTGAAAATATGAAAATATAACCTTAATGGAAATTTATTTTCACGACCATGTATTATTAATTCATTTAATTCAAGGTATTATTTTATTATTTTTTTATTCAAATTTGCAGAAACGAATTTTTCTTTTTTTTGGCCGCCATTAAAATTTTTATATATCTCAAAATGTTTTTCTGTTTTTAGATTTCAATCTCACGATTTTCAAACATAAAAGAATAAATAAATAAATAAAACATTTCTTGGAGAGAAAACCGGAAATGCCTTTAATATTCATTCACTTTTACTTTTTTATTTTAATACCTTAAAAAAAAAATAAATTTTATTGATTCTGAGAATATGAAAAGATGAATATGAAGATGAAGATGAATAATAATAATATTTTTTTATTGTGCAAAGTATCTGGTTATTCAAGGTAATAGAAAGAAATTTTGTTAAAAAAGAGAAACCATCATCATCATCATCATCATATCATGAATGTATTCAGACAGTCAATCAGTCATTCAGTCAGGGATTTAACGAGGATGTTAAGTTTTTGTTTCAAATGTTTTTTATGCCTTAGGTAGGATAAACTTTAATTTATGTTAAGAAACATTTTGGTGCCTGAAAAAGTTTTCATCAACATTAAATTATAAGATAATAATAATAATAATAATGTTTCCCAAAAAATAAAGTTTCTTCTGCTTATTTTTTAATGTTGTTGAACAAACAAACAAAATTTTTTTTTTTGTCAAAACAAACAAACAAACAAACAAACAATTGTTTTAAAACCTCTAAAAAAAAATTCATAAAAAATCATTTTCACTATTATCATCATCATCATTTAAATTCTTCTTTGTTGTCCGTTGTACAAAATAATAATAATAATAATAATAATAATAATAATAATAATAATAATAATAATAATAATAATAATAATAAAAGGGAATTATGAAAAGAAGAAAAAAAAAGTATTAAATTATTCATGTGGCGATTCTTAACAACTCTCCAATTCGATTTTTTTTGTTTTTTTTCTCGTACCTTAAATACAAACGCGTACAAACAAACAAACGAACAAACAGACAGACAAGAATATTATTATTATTATTATTATTATAAAAAAAAAAAAAAGTATAGAGAAACTATTTAAGAATACAAATTATTATTTATTTACTCTATGAGAATGAAAAAATGATGGGACGGTGGACGCACACGCACAAGCACACGCGCTCGCACACACTTAATAATAATAATGATAATAATAATAATAATTTTTTAAATTTTAAGTTGGCGCGGTTTTCAGCACACAAATATTATTATTATTTTTTCTTTTCTTTTCGTCGTCGTCTTCGTCCTCATTTTTCCTCTTTCTCTCTCTTTCTCTTTCTCTCTCTGTCTCTCTCTCTCTCTCTCTCTCTCTCTCTCTTGAAAAAAAAAAAAACAAGGTTCTAATGCCACGCAATAACTGGTATTATTATTTCTTTTGTTAAAACCCTCCGGGGATTTTTTATCGGTTTTGAAAATATTAATAATTAAATCCTTATATTTAACATTTGTCTTTATATATAAAAAAGGATTTAAATGTGATTTTAAAATTTTAAAAAAATTTCTTTATTATCACAGTTACTAATACGTATGTATGTTTTTGCCCTAAATTCTTCGTTTTATAAAAAAATATTATTATTATTATTATTATTATTATTGATCGACATGTTTTTAAATAAAATTTCATTCCATGAAAAAAATCTATTATTATTATTATTATATTCAAGAAAAACTTGAAAATTATTTTTAAAAAAAAAAGATTTCCCTAATAAAATTTTCATTAACTTAATAAAGTTTTTCTTTTTCTTAACCTTTTCGTATCGGCTAATCAAACAACAAACAAACAAACAAACAAATTTAAACCTATCCAATTTTGTGAGAGAGAGAAAAAAATTATTATTATTATTATTAAACTCGATCCAACGGTACAACGGTTTCGTCTGCTTTTCGATTTGTTTTTCGTAAAATTATTTCCGTTAATGTTTAAATAATAGTCGAACTTTACTATTATCATTATTATTATTATCATTATTATTATTAACGATTAATTTAACTCGTCTGAATATGGAGGGAACCTAAATTTTAATGAAAAATGATATAATGAACTTAATGAATTAATTTATAATGAAAAATTTGCGAAGTCATTTTTAATACCGAATATTTTGTGACACTTTTAAAGTCACCGAGTTTCCTGGTATTATCATTATCATCATCATCATTATTATTATTATTGTCGAATTTCTTTGAAGTTCCCCTCCCCCCTTGGAAAAGTTTACAAATTACGTACATCGTCATTTTTTTTTTTTTTTTACCGTTTGTTTGTTCGAATGAAAATATGGAGTCGTAAAAAAAACGTGGCAGGAGAAAAAGTCATTGCGGGGGTGTAAATGTTAAAAGCGATATGATTTATTAAAATCTTTTCCTTTTGTTTAACATACTAATCCGTCGTATCATGTCGGTTGTCGGTTGTTGTTGTCGATGCACTGAATTTAAATTTTAAAAAATTTTTGGCGAGTATAAGAAAAAACGTGATAAATAATAATAATAATAATTTTTTAAATAAATAATCGAGAATGTTGAATTCCGTTATTTTTCCGTGTGAAAACACGATCAACAACAACAACAAACGAAAGAGAAAAAAAAAAGTTTCGTTTGTACAAGTTAAATCGGATTGACTGATTGATGACGTAACAACCCTTTAAGACACAGAAATATTTAATATGTCAATGTATAGAGTAAAACAGGGAAAAAAAGAAAAACGGTCACGTGGTATGAAATTGACCAATGATCGAACGATTGGACACCCAAATAAATTTTTTTTAAATTTTTTCTAGAACGGATAAGAACAAACCACAAACAAAAAAAAATATTTCTACAAATTAAATTATCATCATCATCATCATCATCATCATCATCATCATCATCATTCGTTTCTTTTATTGAAAAAAACATGGCGGACAAATAAAAATTACAAACGTTTCAAAACAATACAAACCGCCATTTTTTTTTTGAAATTTTTTAAAAATGGCGGTTACTCCTACGGTTATTAAAATAATTTTTTTTTTTTTTTAATCGTTCACGGATCCCCGGACCCCCCCACCATCATCATCATCATCATTATCATTTGTTTTCGTTTCAGGAAATGAAAAGGAAGTTGTCGAAATTGTTGCAAAAAAAAAAAAAAAAAACATGGTTGCCAACAAACGAGGAAGTAAATTCAGGTATTGCAAGTTTTATTAAATGATGATAATAATGATGGTGGTAAAGGTAAAAACTTTCACCGCCGGACACCCGCCCACCCCTCACCCCCTACCGCCTCTCTCACTCTCTCGGGATGGAAAATCATAGTTTCCCCTTCCTCCCTCCCCTCCCCTCCCGTGAAAATAACAATTCCGAATCGATTTGACATTCTCGGTAAAAACAAAATGGACGCCGCGTCGTATTTTAAATATTATTATTATTATCATCATCAATTCATTATACTTATCAGTGACGTAATTTTTTTACTTATTCATACGCGCACACGCACACACTCTCTCTCTCTCTTTACTACTCACGCATTAACCTCTTGCGAAAAAAAAATTTAAAAATAATAATAATAATAATAATAATTTTTTTTAATAAAAACACGCACGTTACGATAATAATAATGATAATAATAATAATATAGAATGTCTCCGAACGTGTGCAATTTTACCAACGTAACAAAAAAAAAAAAAAATTTACGTAATTAATATTTTAATTTTCTAGAAAAACACAAACACCATTTTTTAATAATAATAATGATAGTAATGATGATGATTATTATTATTATTTATTTCGTCGTAAAATTTATTATTATTATTATTATTATTTCATATTTTTTTTCTAAATACACGATGAAAAAAAAAAAAAACATTTATTGACCTTTTCATTATTATTATTATTATTATTATTATTATTATTATTATTATTATTATTATTATTATTATTATTATTTAAAAACTATATATTCACGATGGTAATAATAATAATAATAATAATAATAATAATAATAATAATAAACTATTTTATGCGATTCGTCGTAGTTTTAAATGTTAATAAGAATTTCAGGGGCGTGTTAAGTAAACTATTATCTACACACAGACACCCATTTAAAAAAAAGAACCGTTAGACGTAAGTAAGAATTATGGAATCGACAAATTTATCAATTAAAAAAAAAAAAAAAGTGGTCGCGATGATAATAATGATAATAATAATAATAATAATGTTAATATTAATGCGTCGTTCGAAACATGGATACAAAAAAAAAAAAAAAAGTAAACCTGGACATTGCTCGAGGGGGGGGGGGGCGAGAAGGGAAAATGTAGTATTAGTAGTAGTAGGAACCGATAACGAGTTCGTTACACCGACGTGTGCGTGTGCGCGTGCAATATTCTGGAGAATTTTTTTCGGAAGTTTAAATATCAACATCATCATCATTATTATTTAAATGAAGACGACTACCACTACTACTACTACCACGTGTCGTTTTTTTTTTTTTTTTCGTTTTGTCTTCTTCGAAATGTGGTAAATAATAATAATAATAATATAATTAAGTAATAACAAAACTGGAATTTCTCCAGAAAAAAAAAAAATTCCATAATACATAAAATTATTATTATTATTATTATTATTATTGTTGCGTGTAAAGCAAGGAAAATTAATAATTAAAGCCTCCTCGGAAACAGTTAATTATTCGAACCTGAAATTTCTATGTGATGTGACACTGACTGAACCTTACTAAGAGATGAGCAACGAAATTAATTAATAATGATGATGATGATGATGATGATAATTTTACGGTAATAAATAATAAAATAATAATAATAATAATGATTTTTTTTTTGTTTTAAATACGCGGCGTAACGATGATTTTTTTTTTTTTTTTTTTGAAATTTTTATTCGGGTCAATAATTCATCGATCGATCGATCGATTGATTATTGGCAAATTTTTTTCTATTGATTTTTACATACGAAAAAGAAAATAATCATCGTAATTATCATTATTATTATCATTATTATTATCGTTACGCGTAGAAATTTCTTTAATTTCACAATTTAAATACGTTGAAAAATTTTCAAATTTTTTTTGCGCTCGTTAAAGAGGGAAAAATAAAAAAAAAAGTGCAGGGAATTTTTTTTTTGGCGGGAAACTCAAATTTAAATTTTTATAGCAAAATTAAAATTATTCGCAGCAAATGCGTTATTAAATTTAAAAAAAAAAAAAAAAAATCATGCAAATAAATAATAATAATAAAAATTTTCTTACCTTTTTTTTTTTTGAAATAAATTTTCCAGGATTTTCCAGTATCAAAATAATAATGATGATGATGATGATGATGATGATAATAATGATAAAGTAAACCACGTATATTTAAACGTTAATAAAACTTGATAACTGTACTAAATCCCACGTGATATACATAATAATATCCAGTTAATGAGTAAAAAAAAAAAAAAAAAAAAAATTTTTTTTAATAATAAAAAATTCAAATTCGAATAAACAAAATTTCGCGCGCGAAATTTAAAAAAAAAAAAATCCAATATGGTAGTCAAAGGGGGATGATGATGACGATTCAAAACACAAATAAAAAAAAAAAAAAAAAACGATGATGGAAAAAAATAAACGAAAAAAAAAAATTTACATCCTTGCCCGATGACAAACAAACGTAAACTAATTATGTTTGTACAACTTTCGGGAGGTCAAACCTGCATTGCCAACTCAACCTGAACCTGAAACTAAAAACGCGCCATTTAAAATTAAGTTGGTAACACTTTTAAAAACAAACGTAAACATAAACCCATATATATAATAAATTCGAAAGTTATTTAAAATTTATCGATTTTATTTTTTAACGGTTTTTTTTTTAGTTTTAAAATTTTAAATTGAAATTAAAAATATTCTTGTTTTATATATATATATAAATATATTTAATTCGTTATTTTATTTAAAAAGTAATTTACGATGAGAAATAGAATTTTTTAAATGTAAAATGTCCGCCATTTTTATTTTTTCATTTTAAACAAATTTGATTAAAATAAATAATTTCTAACGAAAAAATTTGATATAAATAAAATCGTATCGATTCAAAATTATTATTAGTATTATTATTATTATTATTATTATTAGTATTATGGTCACTCTTAAACGCGACAAGGCTCTTATTTGTCAGAGCTTTTTCCGAAAGCCCCGATTTGGGGGCTTTTAGCCCCCTTTCAACATGTATCCCCCAGAGATTGGATTTTCGCCTACAAGGTCATTTTTCAATAAAAACATCGAAAAATTTCCTCTCATGTATCCGTAAAACATAAGATCCAAGGAGGTATAAAGTAAAATAAAATGCAAAATATCGCAAAATTTGTTTTTTTTTATGCGTCAGACAAACATAAAAAAATGGATGTGTACTGAGTACACTTAAAATCAGGTACGGAGATTTGGATGGGGGGTGTATGGAGATTTTATATCCACAAAATATTAATAAATAAATTAGTTCCAAGTATTTTTTTATTGAATTAATTCTATTCCTTCATTAGTATGACAAGATATTTAGCTCAACTTTTACTCCAGGAGATGTAACAATTATTAAATGGAGTCTTTTGTTCCTTTTAATAATTCCCTTCGCTAAAATCAATTATTATTATTATTATTATTATGGGTTACCGATTCCTCCTGACTTGATTCAGATTGAGGCCTAAAACGATCAAAAATCAGAAAATTAACCCTTAAAAAAAAATCGATAGATTTAAAGTATAGAAATTTGATCAATACTTAATAATAAGATAACTTGGGCTAAGATAGGGTCTCTTTAATCTCGGTTTATTATTATTATTATTATTATTATTATTATTATTATTATTATTATTATGTAATTTTTAAGTAAATAATGATAAAATCCTATGTAAACTTTTTTTTTTTTTTTTTTTTTTTTTGTAACGGAAAAATGTCGATTTAATGTTTATCAACACTCGTTAATAAATAAATTTCGTGAATTTCGTCACGTTTGATTAATTATAACGAATCACAGCAGACGACGTTTGGATTATAATTAAAAAAAAAAAAATTATCATATCGTTATTTTACTATATTGATAATCGTTCATGTTATCATCCCCCCCCCCCAATTTTTTAACAAACCCCCTTCGTAAATTCATGACGTCAGTCTTTTGAGAAGGTGTGGGTAGGGGGTAGGAGGTACGGGGTGGGGAGAGAGAGAGAGAGAGAGAGAGGGTGGTTTAGTGATTAATATCACGCACGTCCACGCGGTTACTCACGTATAAATATTAATTATTATTATTATTATTATTATTATTATTAAAAATTAATGAGGTTGTTGTACTACCGACCGACATTATTTTTTTATCATAACTAATTGGTAATCAATTAATAATTAAATCAGACGCCATTTTGTTTTTGTTAATTACGAAATAATAATAATAATAATAAAAATAAATTTATATATATATATATATGTAATTTACCTTATCCTTAAACTCCAGCACGACGATTTGTTATCATTATCATTATTATTATTATTATTATCAAACTCCAGTCGATGATGATACGATTATCCAATCTTTATGATATAAATAAATAAATGTTATTTTTAGCTGATAATGATGATGATAATGATGATGATTTCTTTCTAAAACAAACAACAACAACAAAAATATTATTTAACTTTCCATTATTATTATTATTATTACAAGGGAAAAAAACGTTTATTTTTAGTTTACTATGTTTAACTTATGTAATTATAACGAACGCATAGTTGACGACGATAAATACGTCATCAAATTTAAATATTTTGTAAAAAATTCTTTTTAAACGTTTATTATTATTCCTATATAATTATTATTATTATTATTATTACTATTATAATTATTATTATTATTAAGTAATTACTTTTAAAAATATTAAATAACGACGATTATTAATAATAATAATAATTAGTTTGTGTTGTCGAGGATTTGTCGTCGTATGTGAGTAAAGTAACGTAAATTTAAAAGTTGGCAACACTGTCACGTAGTCAGTTTTTTTTTTCTTTCTTATCCCCTTAATAACGAGATATAAATAATACATATATGTTGTTGAGTTCTCAAATTGAAAGTTTATTCGTTCGTAGGATTTATATTTAAAATTTTATAAATTATTTTATTTTCTCTCTCTCTCTCTCTCTCACTCTCACTCGTTCATTCGTTCGTTAATTAAACAAGTAAGTAAATTAATTAAATAATCGATTTTATTATTATTATTATTATTATTATTATTATTATTATTATTATTTAAAATATTTCTGATTTGAAATTATATAGTCATGAGTCCACAGCATACTAATAATGAAGATGTCGGTTATGATGTATCACAATATCATGAAAGAACATTTTGGGAAAAAGTTTCCCAAGAACCAGCTGTACCTATAGGTTGCATTCAATTATTATTATTATTATTATTATTATTAATTAAATCATTTTTCTGTACTAATTCAGGTTTTTTTGTCCAAATTAGGTTTTTGCGGTTTGACCGGAGTAGTTTCATATTTTTTATACAATTATAAAAACAGAGGTGATACAAGAACATCATTGTATTTGATTAACATGCGTTTGATAGCTCAAGGAACTCTATTAAGTACATTAGCTGTTGCACTCGTTTATTCGCTTTCACAAAAAGATTATTCAAAAATATTTGGTAAAAAATAATTCATATGGAAACCTTATACCAACTTTCATTTCATCTCGACAAATATATAGTATAAGTAATATATTATTATTATTATTATAGTATTTTCAAATTTTATTTTATCGTTAAATAGATCTATTATTATTATTATTATTATTTTATTAATTTTATTATAACGAAAATCAAATCGACAAAAAAAAAAAAGTTTGTTCATTCGTCTGCTGTTTTTTTTTTTATCAGTTAGTCATTTTGTAATCGTTATTAAAAATGTTTATAATTAATTAATTAATTAAATATATATATATATATTTTTAAAAATAATGATGATGATGATGATGATGATTGATTTTTTAATTATGTTACAACTTGTCAAATTTTTAAATAACATGCATAATATTAATTAATTATTGTTTGTTTGTCTGTTTGTCGATAATGAGTTTATGCATGTTATATATTGCCTAAATCAAACATAACTCGAAATAAATAAATTATTATTATTATTATTATCGTTTGTTTTATATTAATGATTGACTGTTTGTGGATTATGTTAATTTTTTTTTTTTCTCATAAGTTAAATATTAATGTGAAAATTATTTTATTAATTAACGAGTGATACTAAATTATATTTAAATTGATATATATATGTAAATTAATTTGTTTTAAAATTATTATAAACCGCCATTTTGAGTGAAAAAGATTGTTTGAAAAAAGATATTTTTAAAAAAGTTGGGTCAATTAAACAAACACACACACACACAGCGATTATCAGTAGTTAAATGAAAATCCATAGAGTAAGAAAACATGAATATATATGTTGGTAGAAAAAATAATTTAAGTTGGCAGTAGTGTTTGTTTGTTGTTTCGAGAGGAGTGGTGTGAATAAAGTTAGGTTAAATGTCGTAGTTATTGGAAAAATATAATAAAATTTAATCATGCCGAAATATTATTGCGATTATTGCGATACGTATTTAACGCACGATTCTCCGTCGGTTAGAAAAACACATTGTCAGGGTAGAAAACATAAAGATAATGTTAAATTTTATTATCAAAAATGGATGGAAGAACAAGCGCAACATTTAATAGACGCAACAACGGCTGCTTTTAAAGCGGGTAAAATAGCAAATCCGTTTGCTCCTAAACCAGGTGCAGCCATTCCACCTCCGGCAAACATGCAAGTAAGTGTATTTCGCATATTTGTTTTCTTAATTAAAAAAAAAGAGGATTGTGAAATCTGTGATTTTGTTTTAGGGACCGCCCAGACCGGTACCGCCTGGTCCGATGGGTCCGGGTCCGAATATGTTAGGACCTGGACCAATGGGACCTATGGGACCGATGATGATGGGACCTAACGGACCTATTCGTGGGCCCATGGCAGGGCCAATAATGGGCCCTATGGGTCCCATGATGGGTCCAATGGGTCACATGGGACCAATGATGGGACCTATCGGTGGACCAATGATGAGTCCCATGCGACCCATTATGACAAACATGCCTCAACCTGGACAACCACCGAGAGCAAAAGAATAATGATAATTGTCTACTTATTAAAATTACATTGGAAGACATTTTGCTCCGGTTTTTCTCGTCAGTTCTCCGAAATACGAGAGAGAAAGACAGAGAGAGATAGAAAGAGACAAAAAAAAAAAAAAAAAAAGGAAAACGAGACATGTTTTTTTTTTTCCGATCAATATATTAAGAAACATTTTAATAAATAGAAAAAAAAAAAAAAAATAGTGTTTATGTACAAATAATAATAATAATAATAATAATAATAATAATAATTTTCTTGAATAATTAACTGGGATATCATTTTAAAGCTTTCTTTATATATATATATATGGAATTCATCATCATTATTATTTTTTATATAAAACTAATCTATTGATTGTTATTAACATACCTTTTATACATTTCCAGAATGTACGAGAAAACGTTTTCACATTAACCGGGATGATTTTTTCATAAATAATTATCAATGACGTCATTTGTTACGTCATAGTTTTCAAAGAGCCGTTTCAAGGGATATAATTTGATTTTTTTTCTTTTCACTGTTAACCAATGAAGAATTTATTATTTTGACGTTGTTGTTGTTGTGATTGTTGTTGTTATGATTTGATTTGATAGAATTAAAAAAGAAATTTTTACCTTTAGAATTGATTTCGTCATCGGAGGATCCTTCAGGTACGGGAAGACGTGGGAGACCGACAGAATTTTTCGTAAGAAAAGATTGGGATGCGGTTTGACCGTTGAAAAAATTTCTTCTCGCTTGTTGTAAATATTTTTTAGTTATTTCAAGGGATTTACTTTCACCCGTTTGTCGTGACGTCATCATTTCATCATCAAATTTACCATCGCGGATATTTGTCTTGACAAAATCTAAACCTTTAGATCGAACCCACCGCGGCGTTTCGTCTTTATCATTATTATTATTATTAATACCGATGACGTCATGATCCGCATCATCAGATTTCTCAACTTCGCTACAATCTTCGGGTATTGTAGAAGAGAGAACATCCGATCTGGGAGATGAAAATTTCCATAAATATTTATTCCTGTTACCTCCAACGGTTCTCGATGGCGATTTATTAACATCTCGACGATTTGATGATGACGTCAATGACGATGACGTCGATGACGATTCGACGTTTCCGTTTCCGTTTTTTGATAGTTTTAATTGTTCCACGGCTGATATTCTTAAATCTTTCGATGGTGAATTTTTACTTCCCTGTTGTAAAAGGAGTTTTTTAAACGAATTTATAGGAGTGCTGTTGCTGTTGGTGCTGTTGGTACCACCTCCGCCATTCGTTCCTATCCAACTTTTTCTATTTCTTGCTTCGTTTATTTTATAATCCAAATCTTCTGACGTGTTCGGTGACCAACTTGATCTTTCTCTCGATTTCGTCACCAGAATTTTATTCCCACCGATATCCGGATTCGTCCAACATGTCGGACTTTCGCACCTGTTTTCCACATCCTTCATGTTTAATTTTTTCTTTGATTTGTGTATTGCCGCAAATATTTCCTCTGACGTCATTTTAGATTTTTTACCGAATATGTTTTCTTTTAATATCGGTGACATTTCCTCCTCGCCCAGACTCATCATTCTTCGATTGTTGTCGTTTGTTGTTCTGTACCCAACTTCTTTCGTTGGCGTTGACGATGAAAATTCTTTTCTATCCGTCGTTCCGTCTAACGAACTTTCTCCTCCAAGTTCGTCCCAACAACGACGATTTCCATGACTAGATAATAATTCATTATTATTATTATTATTAATATATTTTTCTTGCGATTTGAAGTTTTTCCCAATCGATGACCAATAGTAAGCCTGATTGTTGCTTCCGCTACTGCTGCTGTTGCTGTTGTTCGTTAAATTTTTTCTTATTATTTGTTGTTTTTTAAACACTGCCGGATGTTGTGATATCCATTTCGTTGATGAATTCGATAAAATACCTGAAAAATTTATAAAAAATTTTTTTTTAAACGTTACTATCATTATTATTATTTTAACGGTTTTCTATTACGTTTAAAAATGAGCTCCTGATGACGTAAACAAAAAAAAAAAAATAATAAAATCCTATGAAAGTTTTATATTTTTGTAAGTAAATCTAAAACTTTTTTTCCCCCGTTTTCGATTCGATATATCGAATTTTTTTTTACTCTATGACATCTAATCTGCCGGATTTAAGGTTATCATCATCATCACATCACGCGTTATTGTTTTAAACTCGTTGAATCGTGCAAACAACGAACAAACGAAAAATTTAACGAGTTTTAAAAATCGTTTGTTTGTTTGTTTAAAATTCTTTTTAAAGTTGTTTAAACGATCACGAGCTCATTTCCAGCAAGAAAAAAATCCGTGTAAAATTAAAATCGAAATTTTTCTTTTGTACGACAATAAACAAACAAACAAATCAAAGTAAAAAGAAATTCATGCAACAAACAAACAAACAAACAAATAAACCCCCGTATTCGCACCATATATATATATATATGCATGCATTCAATTTACACGCTTTTTAAAAATAATAATAATAATGATAATAATACTAATGCGTCCAACACCTCCGCTCTCATGCCATGCAAAACTAATAATAATAATAATAATAATAATATAAGAATGAATTAATGAATGAATGAATGAATGAAAAACTCACTTTTTTCTCTCTCTCTCTCTTTCTTTCTCTCTTCGAAAATAAAATATAAATAAATAAAACGAATTTTCTCTCTCTTTCTATTTTTCTAAAAAAAAAAAAATAATCCTGTGGTGTCAGATGTGGATGCAGCGCATTCATGTGCAGACAACACACGCTTCAAAAAAAAAAAAATTTGTGCAAACGACAACAACAACAACAACAACAACAACAAATAATAATAATAATAATAACAAAAACAATTAGTTTAAACTAAAAAAAAAAAAAAAGAAAAAAAATTAATTTTTTCTATATTTAAAAAAAAAAAAAGCAACAAAATAACAAAAAAAAAAAATTTTTTTACATTAAAATTTTGGGAAATTTTTTTTTAGTTTGGTGCTCGAGACAAACAAACAAACAAACAAACAAACAAAAAAAAATGCGAAAGGTGCGGGAAAACCTGAAACAAACATCCAAAAAAAAAAAAAACCTTAACAATCATCATCATCATCATCGTGATCGTATGACACGTTAATATTAAACTGTTAGTTATTTATCATCATCATCATTATCATCATTACTATCATCGTCATCATTATGATTATGATTATGATTATTATTATTACTATTATTATTATTATTATTATTATGTACATTAGTGCCCTTTTTTTTAAGTTTTCTTTTCTTATTGTAAATTAATTTAAAAAAAAATTAGCACCAAGCAAAAATAAATTATTTCCCAATTTTTAGGACAAAAGGTGGGAGAGAGAGAGAGAGAGAAAACAATCATCATTATCATTACAAATAAGAAGGAGAGAGAGAGAGAGAGAGAGAGAGAGAGAGAGAGAGAAAGATAAAAATATAATTAAAAATGGAGGAATTTCGATCGCGAGTATCGATCTATCGATTATATTGATTGAAAGAGTGAAAGGGGGGAGAGACGGAGAGTGGGCGAGGGGGAAAGCAAAGGTGAAAGAGGGAGGGGAGGAGGTAGGTAGAGGTGACATACCACACCTGAAAATAAAAAAGAAATAAAACCACCTCTCACCACCTTATGCCCTATTTACACACACAATTTTTTTTTCATTTTTTGTACATAAATTACAATATAATAAATTATTTAATAATCCCCCCATTCCCTTCTCCCTCCCCCTGTCTCTCTCTCTCTTTCTCTCTTTAAAAAACATAAATTAAAAAACTTACTTTTTCCTCTCTCTCTCACTTATCGTCTAATTAATAATAATAATAATAATAATTAAAAAAATTTAAAATAAAAAAAAAACGAATTGATGAACGTTACGCGCGAACGTCGTGACGTTTTACACAGTTTTGACTTCAAATTAATTTCAAATTTTGAACGATAGAGTGAGCTAGTGTATTCGTGCGCGCGAGAGAGAGAAAGAAAAACGTTTACGAAAATTTTAAATGTGATAGAGAGAGAGAGAGAGAGTGAGTGAGAGTGAGAGAAAGGGGTGAGGTGAGATGGGAGGGGAGGGGAGGGGAAAACGAATCATTGTTGCTGATTCGTAACGTTTTTTTTAACAATAAGATTACATTACTTGTAAAATGGACGCCGTGTACGAATAAACGATACCTGAAATTTAATATATATATTCATCACAAAGACAAATTTAAATTTGAATCTTTTTGTTTTCATAATCTTCTTTTGTCTTGAGTAAGTAAAAATTTTTCTTTTTTTTAAATCATTATTATCATTATCATTATTATTAATTTACATTTAAAAATAAAAAAAAAAAATTCGACTACATTTACAACAGACTAATCGATGCTATTGCACTAATTAAAAAAAAACAAAATGGCGGACGGATAATGGCATTTTTTTTTTTTTTTTCGATTGGTAAGTTTACATTGTTTCGTATCGTGGTATTGTTTTTATTTATTTACAGGTGAAAATTCATTCTCACGCTCCCCCCCCTCCTCCCCCCCCAAAAAAAAACAAAAGCTTGTGAAAATGTGAACAAACAAACAAACAAACAAAACAAAACAAAACAAACAACAAAAAAGCATTAGTGCGAGTAAGTAATAATTAATTAATAATTAATAATTATGCATCGTGGTGTTTGTTGTTGTTTGTTTTGTTTTTTTTTTTAGGTGCACTTGCATTGCTATTGCTTTTCGTACAACCGTTACTTACTGCTACAAACGCATATATACAGGAACAAACGCAAACATGTTCCTACAGGATGTGTAGGGGTTAATGGCGTCCTACTACCATATTTCCGTATCGTTTGTTATTGTTTTTTTTAATACTTTTGCCAATTCGATATCTGTCGGTTTTGTTACCTTATAAGGATTTCTAGAGTAGTAGGAATTTGTTTTGAAATTTTGTTGTTTGTTTGAGGTAATTGTGCGATTGTGTTTGTCGTTGTTGTTGTCGGTCATTAACAAATTGTAATTGGGATCATTCGCTGTTATTTTACATTTGTCAACGTTTTCAATCGTTTCGTTAACGGTCGTTAATTTAAATTTTATGGGGTCTATGGGTAGGGTTAGGTGGGTGTTGTTAGCTATCCGGTAACTATCGCTTCTTTTGATTTGTTTTTTACAAGGTTTAACTTGGGGTTCTATTTGGAAAATGTGTGGTACATCCTGTTGATGTACATCCGATGACGTAAGAGAATTTTCAGGTACAAGTACCCCCACGTTTAATTTCATAGGATTAATGAAGTCACACCCGGAATTTTCTCCTAACGCGTCCAAATCGTTTTCGTTAAGTATCTTACCTTCTTCTTCTACTGCTGCTGCTGCTGCTGCTGCTGCTCTTATATCGACTTGTTTTTTATGGGTATCAGATGATGAGGATGACGATGATGGACTTGAGCTCCTCCTTCTGTTGTTATGTTTTGCCCTTTCCAATGAATTCGTTTCAGATGATTCCGTACTCTCCGTTTCGCTTTTCAAACAATCCCCATTTTCCATTTTTATTCTTATACCTTTGTCGAGTCTCTTCATTGTGTTCGTGGGCGTGACAACTCTCGTAGGTGGTAACCTCACGAAATCTTTTGTCGGCGAGTCGGAATTTCTTAATCCGGCTTTTATTATGAGTTTACCCGTTTGATGAGACGACGACACGTTCGTCACGTCGGATTTTCTATCATCCGAATTGTTACGTATCAATCCGGAACAGTTAACCGGTCGTATGGTTTTGGGTAATCTTTTATCCGCAATGGGTGACGGGGTGGGTGATTCTCTAACGTATTTTCCCGGTACGAACGTCGTTTGTTGCTTTTTCCTTTTTAAACTGTCCGAAGAATAAACGACTCTCCCGTCAGAATCCAACGTGACTCTTGCACCCTGTCTCTTCTTTCTCTCCATCGAACCGTCGTCTGATGCTGTCAACGGACAATTATCCGTTAAATCTTCTGTCACGGGTAACTCGTTTAGAGAAACGTATTCCGATTTATTATCGTTCGAATATTGCAGCCTGGATTTGGGTGATTTTTCCGCCGGTTTCGCATAATCCAAATCTCCATTATTAACGTCCAGTTTTTTTTGTTTGCTCGTGGATTCCTTAAACCTATCCATGAAATTGTTGGGTAGGAGTGATGGTTTTATAATCGGTTGTATCGGTTTTGATTCTTCTTCTTTTTCGTTCACTATCAACACTCCGCCGCTCGGCGAGGGCGACCTGTAGGTTTTCTTAACTTCCGTTTTAATCGTGGCGTAACCGGTTTCACCGTCGACGACAAAATGCAACGAATCTTTCGCGTCGTCTGCTAACGAATCGATGTTCGTTTCCAACATTCCATTTTTCGATGTCGTTTTCACAGTGTTCCTGCTCAATTTGTTAGAATCGGAACGATTGAAAACATCGGTGACTTCTTTTTTAATATCCGGTACCGTGGGTATTTGAATACGTAATAACGGTTTTCCAACAACTTCCGAACAACTTCCGTTTCCTCCGTTCAATACGTTCTTCGTCGCGAGATTTTTATTATAAGGCACGTAATTCGTATTGTAAGGCACTACTGGATTGGCATTGCGAAGGTTAATTTCGTCGTCTGATTGCGGGGGCGTGATCAAACACATGCTCGGAATTCTATACGTCGTCATTTCCGTTTTCGTTCTTATCCTTTCCGCTCTGTCGCAACTGTCCAAATCGGATTCGGAAAATTCTAATTGTTCGTGAGGGCTCGAACTGTTTTGACTCGCGCTTTCCGCTGGAGAACTCGAAGTGTTGTGACCGCTGTCGGGACTCGGAGAACCGTGTATCAAAGCTACAACCGTCGTTTTTTCCGAATCGTAGCCGTTATTTTCACTCGTCATACCATTTTCTTCGATTATTTGTTCGATTTGTTTCTTATTATCGGATTTTCTTTCCAAACTACTTTTTCTTTCCGGTACGGCGGGTGCAAATTGCGATAAACTTCTCGTGCTTCCGTAAACGTTTCCGGCTAATAGAGTGGTGCACACGGTGCCAGCAGAAGACGTCGTCGTCGAAGTGCTCCCTAAAAATTATTTCGTTTCTTCGTATTTTTCTTTTTTACCATCATGGCGTCAATTTTTGAAAACAATAACGTGTAAAAAAAAAAATAATAAATAAACGACTTGTTGCTATTTTCATTTACCTTTTCCAAACAATTCGTATTCGTTTTCTGCCGTTAATTGATTTCCTTTGACTGTGCTCCCACCGGAACTTGATGTGTTGTTAAAAGTTGTCGTCAGAGGTCCCGGATCATCCTGTAATTGCAACGTGGAAAATGATAATGCGATTTCTTCTTCTTTTAACGTTTTCAAACCGGAATCCATGTGGAAAGACGTGTAATAACCTGAAACGGAAATAGTTTTTTTTAATTATTCGTTCGTTCGATAGATCGAAAAACGATTCGAGATTTATTATAATCGAACCTTCGGTATCACAAGAATAAATCGAACTCGTTTCACCATCCAATAAATCGTGGTATTGCAATTCGTTAATGTCGGGTGTTAGCGTTCCTTCCGATACCGAACTACTCGTTGAATTGTTCAAATATCGTCGTCTGCTTTGTACGGATGGTGGATGATGATTATTGTGATGATTTAACGAATTGTTCGATGTCGTCGTGGATGATTTGGGTGGTGCTGTCGTTTCCGATGCAATCGAAGTTCTACCACTTTCCGAACTTGCCGACCAATTACCCGAAGATGAATGAGCGGGTTCGTCTTGTCCCTTATTCGATCCTTTTCTCCAGTGTCGTCTCTGAAGAGAATTTTCTCTCAGTTTGACCTGAGCGTGGGGAGGGAGGGGAAAGGGGGGGAGGAAAAAAAACTATTATTTTCATTTCCGATTCGCGGCAAATTTTCCAAAAATTTCATAAATTGAAATCCTTACCACCAAACTCGTAGCTATGGATGATGTCGATACTGGAATGCTGATCGCGCTGGAACTCGAACTCGGTTTCCTTTCTTTATCTCTATGACATGCTTTTATGCTCGGATTGTTTCCAACAGTGTCGTATAGACCGATGTCATCGACGACGTCGGTACTTTGAAAACTCGGTTTGCACGATTCGACGGAAGTACTTTTGCTATTTATGAATTTAAGCTTTGTTTTAGACCAATTTTTAAGTGTGTTGAAATGATTTCTTATGTTGTCGCTCGGGGAAAGATTCACTTTTGCCAACTTAAACAAATCCGTTGATTTTGAACGAAGGGGCGGAAGGGGTTCGAATTCGCAGCCTTCCGTTTCCGTTGCAGTTTCACTAAAAAAAAAAAAAAAAAATTCAATTATGATAATGATAATTAATTTTTTATTCGTGACGTTTTATTATTATTATTATTATTATTATAATGATAATGATAATTAATAGTCCGAAAACAAAGTTTTTTATGACAAACAATTTTTTGTTCTTTAAATTGTAATTAAACAACCATTGAAGGTTTGCTTGTTTCGTTTGTTTGTTTGTTTGTCTTACCCAGCAATTGCTTGCTCGATTTCTTTTTGACTTGTTCCAGCGATCGTGTTTCTCCTTTTACCCCTGTGTCGTCTCCTTGTTTTTCTCTTCGTTCCACTTTCGCACGTTTCAACTCCCATAACGGATCTTCTTAAACCTGACATTCTATCGAAGGGTTTACCCGATACGTCGACGGCAACTATCGATGGAGGAAACCTGAAAAAACACAATCATCATTATTATTCGCAATGAGGAGGAGGAGGAGGAATAATGAGGGATGTTTTTTGTTTTTACTTACTTCATGGCGACGGCCATCATTTGTTCTTCCGGTGATGGTAATAAATGATCGATTTCATCTCGTACGTCGCCTTCTTTAGTTTCTATTGTCGTTATTTTCGATGTGTTATCCGGGAGAACCGTTATATCACCCAATGCTTCCGTCGACGTCCATCTTCTAAGATCTTCGACTGCCAGAGGCTACAACAAAATACATAAGTACATATATAAATTTGTATATATATATAATCGCTTTCATTCAAATAATATTTAATTTACGGCCATTCGAATACGTCACTAAAATAATAATAATAATAATAATAATAATAATAATAATGTAAATCATATAAATTTAACGGATTTTTTTTTAAAACAAAAGATCGAACGAACAAACGTTTGTTTGTTTCATTAGTTGTTTGTTCGGGTTTAAATTTTTTTTTTTTTTTTTTTGACGTATCGTCGTCACGTGTACGCCCCAATAATAATAATAATAATAATAATAATAATAATAATAATAATAATGATGATGGAAAAAAAAACTTGAATTAAATTAAATATATATTTATAAAAATTCGTGTGGGTAGTTACGGGGAAAAAAAAAAAAAAACTTGTCGTGGAATTAGAATATGTAAATCCTAACTTTAATTCACTAAAAATTCTGTCAACGATTTAATAATTTATTTTATATTAAAAAAAAAAAAAAAAAATCAATAAAATGAAAATTGACGTACGTATAAAAACGAAACCCAATCCGTAATCAGGTTTGTTTGTTTGTTTCGTTTCGTTTGTTTCTTTTTAAAACAAACAACCCAACAAACAACCGAAAAAAAAAAAAACCCAAAAGACATTTTGTTTTTTAATTTCTAGTATATATATATATATATTAATCATTAAAATTTGGGTGTGACGACATTTTTTTTTTCTAAGAATGAGTTTAAACAACAAAAAAGTTTTTTGTTTTATTAAAAAAAACCTGACATTTTAAAAATTTCGTTTCATTATTATTATTATTATTATTATTATTATTATTATTATTATTATTATTATTATTATTTTAAATCGAAAACCGAACCTCGCGTTAACATTTCACACATTACGTAATGTCCCTTTTCTTTTTTTTTCGTTTTAAGGTACGACGACAACGTTTTTTTTTTTTTCTCCATATAATGTTTACACGAAATGTTTTTAAAAGGTAGTTTTAAAAGAAGACGAAATTTCAACGTCTTGGCAACGTTGCACATCCATTCACTCACGCACTCACGCACACTCACGCACATACTCTTGTTGTACATACTAGAATTGTGTGTGTGTGTGTGTGTGTGTGTTTGTGTCCAGGGCGCATCAGTAATTTTTTTTTTTTTTTAACTGCACCTTAATTCGAAAGCTAAACATTCCTTTCTCTCTCTCTCTCTCTCTCTCTCTTGTTACCAACATAAAAAAAAAATATTTAATCGTGAAAGATCCGCTCGCTCTTAGTTCTCAAGGACAGGTTCGGTACCTCCTCAGGTGTGGTGTGTAATCAGGTACTTTTTTTTTTTTTTTTTTAAAAAAAAAAAAAACATTTCAAATGGAATCCTTTTATTTTAATGTTATTTATAACAAAAAAAAACCGCCAAATTTAAATTTGAAATAAAACGGAAATGACGTAATTATTATTATTTTTTTTTGTACTTTTACCCATACGTAAGCATATGCGAATTTCAGGGTATGTTTCTGTCTCATTCATTCACACGTACAAAGAGCGCAAGAAGAGTGAGAGAGAGAGAGAAGGAAAATTTGCGCATCAACACGTTTATTAAATTTATTTGGGTTTTATGCCGCATCATTCTCGTCGGACTTTTTTTTTTCTTTGATGATGATGATGATGATGATGATGATAATAATAATTGCCTTATACGTGACACGGCTTAATCAATTTTAATTCCACGATATTACATGCTACCACGTTTATTAATAAAAAAAATTCACCGGGTTTAAAGTATTTTCAATGGATACGAAAATAAGTAAATTTTTAAAAAAAAAAAAGGTACGTTTTAGTCAGGTACGTAGGTGATGCACAAAATCGCGGGGAGTCAAAAAGAAAGAAAGAGAGAGAGAGAGAGAGAGAGAGAGAGAGAAAGAAAAGAATACCCAAATAGGTTTCTTTTTTTTTCAATGGGCTATAATACTAATAATAACGACGACATTCCACAATATAAATTTGTCTTCTGCTAAAAAAAAAGGAAGGGGGAAGGAGGAGGAGGGGGAAGGGGGGAAAAGGGCGAACATTCTCGTATTTAAACAAATAATAATAATAATAATAATAATAATAATAATAATAATAATAATAATAATAATAATAATAATAATAATAATAATAAGAAACATTTGAAAACGATTCGAATGAATGAAAACGTATTGACATGAAAAATTTATGTAGATTGCATGGGTGGAAGAATTTCAGGTTAGGAAAAAAAACAAACGTGGTTAAGCATGAGATTTTGTGATATTGTGAATCCCCCGAAATCCCCCTAGAGATCCCCTCCCTTTTGAAAGACCCCCTCCCCTCCCTCTTTTCCGTTTTTTTATAATAACTTTGAACGTTGACAAAAAAAAAAAAAATTTTTTTCTCTTTCTTTCTTTCTTTTTTTATTTCCGTCTCCCCCGTAAAAACGGAAAAAAACCATAACCGGAAGTAGTTGTTATCGGGATCCCTCTAAAAATAAAATTAATATTTAATATTATTATTATTATTATTATTATTTTAAAATAAGGGATACTTTTGTTTCTTTCTTTTGTTTTATAAATTCAACTATTATTATTAGTATTATTATACGCGGCGTTTTATTTATCGGTCCTATCAGGTTTCAGGTTAATGACCTTAAACGTTCCTCATTTCAACCTTGAACTCTCTCTCTCTCTCTCATATATATATATATATATATAAATATATTCCAAAAAAAAGAGAAAAAAAAAACAAAGCAAAGGTTAAATGTTTGACTGGCATTTTTTGTGGCGCTCAAGAATTTTAAATTTTTTCCTTCCTACGCTCCTTTTTTTTTTAAACTAATTCTCGTGAATTTTTAGCTACGGTACTGATTTTTATAATTCGTATATTATAACCGTTTTTTTTTCGGTTTAAAAAAAAAAAACCGACGAATTTAAACGGGAGGGAGGAAGGGGGTAAGTAAGCGAGAGAGAGAGAGAGAGAGATCGCCATAGAGTAAAAATAATTACGTGGAAGTAGAATAAAGGGTAAGGGAGAGGAGGAGGAGGAGGGGGGAATGTTTGAAAGTCGAAAAGGTGTGCGACGGTTTTTTCTTGTTCTTATTCTTCTTTTCATGACGACAACGACAAACACAAACAAGACTACAAACAAGTTTTTGAAGAGAAATGAAATGAAATGAAAGGTTGAGTACGGGAAGTGTGGGAAAGGCAACGAATTTTTTTTAAGGGTTGGTTGCATTTATAATAAAATAGGGGATGCATTCATTCACCTGTCCGAAACCTTAGCTATTTAAAAAAAAAACTTTGTATTGATTCTTTCGTGACTGCCCTGACGGGGGGAGGGGAAGGGAGAAGGGGTGGACGCGTCGGTCATAGAGTAAATAAATTTTTTTTTTCGAAATCAAAGCGATTATTTTAAAGTAAAAATGATACTATCAAAAAATATATCGAAAGTGATCGATTCTTACCTTTCGAGTTTCGATTTCCAAATCGATTTTTTTATATTTTTTCCTTTTTCCCGCCAAAACGGGAGTGCATACGAAAAATTTCGAACTTCTCGTACCATCTCTTCGAAATCTATCCAATTGTCGTATCGTTGATATCGGCGTCGGACCTGACGATTCGTATAATTTTTGTAAATAATTCGGCCTTGTCGTGGAAGTAAATAAATTCGTTGTCAATGGATGACAAGATTTAAAATGGACGGTACGAAGGCTAAAAGCGGATATGTCACTTTCGGCTGTGGAAACAGAAAAAAAAAAAAAACATGGTTAGCCATTAATACATTCAAAAAAAAAAAAAAAAAAAAAAAAACCAAACGTGAAAGAAAAAAAAAAAAAAAATTAAGTATAGTCATCACGTCACGATCGTAAAAAAATTTAAACGTTCAGGTACGCTAGTACCACGACCTCTAGTACATCAACATAACCATTTCTAATGATTTGTACTTTTTTTTTTTTTTTTTTATTATTTACGATTCGAATTTTATTTTTTTTTTTTTTACCCGTCGTTTGAATGATTGACTGACTGACTGACTGACTGAATGTCTGAAACTGAAAATATTCTCACGAATATCATCAAAAAAAAAAAAACGTGAATGTAGAAAAAAAACCTTTTTCAAATCAAATCAAAATTATTATTATTATTATTATTATTATTATTATTTATATGTAAACTCCTCGTAAAGAAATCTTTACGTACGATAGATGAAAATAAAATTTAAATGAGAAAATAAAAATAAAAAAAAAAAAAAAAACAATTTAGACGTGGCAGTAAAAATAATATATAAATCATAAAAAAAAATTTTAATTATTATTATTATTATTATTATTATTATTATTATTATTATTATTATTATTATTCTACGAGTTTAACTTTTTATTTTTTTTTCTTTCTTTTTTCGATTCATTAAAAATTACATATAAAAGAATTTCGTAATTTTAATAATAATAATAATAATAATACACGGATTTATTCTACTCCCACGTCTGTTACATACTTTTTTTTACACATCGATTACAACATACAGATAACGTTCGTGTACGTGCGTGCGTGTGTGCGCGTGCGCGTCGCTAAGAAAAATTTTACATAGGAATTTTCTAGAAAATTCTTTTTAAACGTAATAAATTATACCCGAACGGTGGTAAAAAGTTAATAATAATAATAATAATAATAATAATGAAAATGGCGGACGTTTTTAATTTCACAGTTCGCGTAAGAACTATTCGGGAGAAGGGAGGGGAGGGGAGGGGAGGGGCTAACAAAAACCTGGAAAACACGATCAAGGGGGAAAATAAAATCATGGGAAAGGGCAAACGTTTTCCTACGCAAACGGACACGCACACGCATTTTTATTAATGAATCGGTGATTAAGGTACTCGGTCTGTGAAGGAACGCCTCGAACCGTTTACGATTTATTACTCGGACATTTTGAAAAATTATTATAAAAAACGTGTTTAACACATTCTCGAAAAAAATTTTTTTTTATTTTTAATTGTCGGTCGTCGTATTTTAAAATGAGAATCACGTGACCGCGCGCGGTCAAATCCAAATAATCGTGGCGTTAGAAAGGAAAAAAAAAAAAATTCGTTACGTTTAATTTTTTTCTTTTCTTTTCTTTTGCTTTTTTTTTTGTACAAACGACAGCATTTTTTTTTTTTAAACATAAGTCGAACAATAAAAGAGAGAGAGAGAGAGAGAGAGAGAGAGAAAGAGGAAGGGAGAGAGAGGGGGAAAAATTATAGGATGAATGAAATAAATGCCACCCAACGAACTATGATTTTTTTTTTCTTTTTTTCTTTTTACACGAACGAAACCGAGAGAAAAAAAAAAAAAGAAATACGTAAGAAGAACTTTTTAAAACTTATTTAGATTATGATAAAAAAAATCAATTTAGAATTCTAATGGGGAAAAAAAAAAATTTAAGTTTCCAAATATGGAAATCATCTTTTTTGTTGTTGTTGTTGTTTTGTTGTCCGATATACCGCAATAAAAAAATTTAAAATTTTGAATTTTTTTCTCTAAAAAATACATACACGTGTGTTTTGCATTTATTGCACGTGCACCTCTTCCTCCTTCCCCTTTCTTCCCTCCCCACCGAAACCTCCCAACAATTTCTTAGGTTAAAAGTCACCCGAAGGTATTTTTTTTTTTTTTTAAAAAAACGACAAGTTATTATTATTATTTCATTTTGCGACAATCGATTTTTATTATTCACGTTCGAAACAAACAACAAACACAACAACAACGACTACAATAGTTTATTATTATTATTATTTGTTTGTGTTCACTTATGTGACCCACATAAGAGATATCGATTTTTATTGATTTATCATTTTATTCAATACCATATATATATATATATATAGTAAAAAACAATAAAAATTTATTGATTAATAAATAAAAAAACAAATAATAATAATAATAATAATCAAGGAAAACTTCATGCCCCCCCCCCCAATTTCCGTTTCGTTTTTGTTTCGGTTTTTTTTTTTTTAATTAATTTAACCCGAAAAACAAAAAACAAAACAAACAAACAAAAGAAACAAAACAAACGAATCAAACAAATAAAAAAAAAGAAATTATTATTATTATTCGAATGTTTTGAAGTGTCAATAGAAACAACAACAATAACAACAAAAAACAAAGTCGTGACTTTAAAAAGTTAAACCCACGATATTTCTCCCCACCCCCCACCCCCCGATTGTGAGATAAGAAGAAAGAATAAAGAAAATGGACGACGTTCACGAAGTAACGAAAAAAAGAAAAAAAAAACCGAAAAAAATTATAACGAGATTAACTGGACAAAATCGAATCGTAAAAAACAATAGATGATGATAATAATAATAATAATAATGATGATGATGATGATGATGATGATGATGATGATGATGATGATGTAGTTTTTTAAGGTTTCATAGAGAAAATAGAAAATTTTTTTTTGTTATGTTTTGCTGGAATCATTTACTGGAAAATGATAAAATAAAATTTCTCGGTTGTTTTCCGTTTGTTCGTTTGTTTGTTTGTTAGCTTGTTTGTCAAAGTTTGATTGTTTCCTCTCCCCCCCCCACTTACAACCCTACCCCGTCCCCAGATCGAAATATTAAACGCGAACATGCTAGCACGATGACGATTATTATTATACGGATACGGTTACGGATAATAAAATTAACGTGTAAATAGACAATCAATCGATCGACGTGGTTATAATAATACATTTTTAAATAACCATCGTTAACTATATTTAGAATAATTTATGCTCGCGCGTTTTTTTCTTTTGTTTTTATTACCGTAATAAATTAATTATTGTTCAGACTATTTCGTTAGTTATGGAAAAGAACATTCTAGAAAGAAATTCGTAAAACAAACGATACAAACGAAAAGATTGTTTGTTGTTGTTGTTGTTTTTGTTTTATTTAATTCCTTTCTATAAAAAAATAAGGTTCAATTTTATTCGTCAGGTTTTTTTTTTTTTTTTTACGGTTCGAAGCATCAAATCTCTCTCTCTCTCTCTCTCTCTTTTTGTTTTGTTTCGGGTCCGTGCCTGCCCGTTGAAAAATTTTTCAAGGTCGTTTATCGACACGACAACAAACACGTGTGTGTTTGTGTGTTTGTTGACTTTTCCATTTTATTCGTATCGTTAGATAATAACGGTTGTCGTCGTCAGCGTCGTCTGCTCGACAAACCCGCATAAGGGAATTATCACGTTCGAAATCGAATTTTTCTTTCTTTACCTCCCCCCCATTTCCCGCCCCCTCTCTTTTTCCCACATGGATCTATCGTACAAGACGGGGAGGGGTGTAAGGAATACGAGGGGAGGTGGGAGGGGAAACGGTTCGATAACTTTTCAACCGATAATAATAATAATTTTTTTCCACCGGTTATTTAATGTGATACGTACATAACGTTACGAATCATCATCATTATTATTATTATTATCATTTGCTCGAAGGTAAAAATTAAAAAATGATTATTATTATTATTATTATTATTATTATTATTATTATAAATAAAATTAACGGTCGAGATATGATTTATTATTAGAAAACTCGTGCGAATGGAAAATAAATAATTAAAAGAAGAAGAAGAAGTCGATAAAATGCCAGAGCAGACATTTTTTTTTTTTTTTCTTTTAAAGGTTTCTAATTAAATGGGGAGCGTGTGTGTGTGGCGAGGGGGGGGACGGCGGGAGAGGCGTGCGCGTGTGCTCGTGCGAGGCCCCCTTACACTCACATTATTATTTTTAAAGGGTGCAAAATCCAAAAAAAAAAAAAAAAGATAATTTACATTACTAGAAATAGATTTTCTATTTTACGACTAATTTTATCTAAAAAAAAAAAAAATTCATTCCGAATAAGCAGAAGACAAACATCACGATAATGATAATGATAATTTTTTAATATCCTGCATATAATCAATTATTATTATTATTATTATGTTTTTATATGAACCACCCGATCGATCAACCACCCGCTATAAATTTTATAGCAAGCTATAAAAAAAAAAATTAAAACTTGGCTTTATAGTCAAAAACTTGTTTAATTATAATTAATTATTCATTTATAACAACAACAACAACAACAACCGACCGCCATTTTCTTTTTTTGTTTTATATCTCTATGATTATCGTTTCGTTTTTATTTTCTCTATGGAATTTTTTTTGTTTCTTACTAAACCTTTTCCTTTTTAATTAATAACAAATAATAATAATAATTTGATTTTTTTTTTTTTTTAAATTTTACCATTCGTACAGGTACAAAATGTCGTCGTAATAATAATAATGATAATAATGGCTATAAGAAAAATTCAGGTTTTTTTTTTAGGCCGAGTAATTAGTTTGTGTGGTTTAGTAGGATTTTGCTTGTTCATCATTGTCGTTACGTAAAAGTAATTTAATAATTTTTTTTTTTTTTTTAACACGAAGCCCCGTCGACGTGTAACAATACCTATTACGTCACAATAATTTATTATTATTATTATTATTATTATTATTATTATTATTATTATTATCGTCACCGATCGATGTTTAATTGTGTGAATTAATTAATTGCTTTTTTCGAATTCGTGAGGTTTTCTTTTAAGTGACGTCATTTAGGTAATGGAGGAAATGGGGGTGGGTGAATGGGAGGGGGGTTATCACTTAGGTTTCGATGAATGACATAAAATAATAATGATAATAGGAAATAAATCTCGTTAAGTGTTAATGAAACTAATTGAAATCAGGTACTGAAAAAAAATTTTTTTTTTTTTTGGGGGAAGGGGCGGGTTCAGGAGAAGCAGACGAAAAAAATTTCAGGTATTCGTTTTAAGGTATCGATGTAAATTTAAAAACCAACCGGAAGTTTATTTGTTCCACCCCCTTTCCACTCCACCCTACCAACGAACGGTTTTTGTCGCGTGTGTTTCGCGTCGTGTCGTGTCGCGTATGGGAAAAAACGGTTTAACGTGGAATTAGACAGGGAGGGGGGCGGGGGAAAAATTGTTTTTTTTTTTTTTTTGATTGATGGACTTGTTGTAATAACTACGTGTAATTCTTTTAATTATATAAATTACGTATAATAATAATAATAATAATAATAATAATAATTTAGTTAAACGTTTTCTTTCGGAATTTTTTCCATTTTTTTTTTTTTTTAATTCAAATTTTGTGTAATTTAGTTCACTATGGCAATTAACCTAATTGTTACGATACGTAATTTAGTATTAAAAGGGTTGTATTCCGTCGTGTCAGAAGAAAAAAAAAATTTAAATCTTTATTTAAATAATGTTATGTAAATAAAAAGGGAGAGAGAGAGAGAGAGAGAGAGAGAGAGAGAGAGAGAGAGAGAGAGAGAAAATGGGAATCCGATGAGGAGAATTTAAAATATTTCCGGCTGTCAAATACGTAATAATAATAATAATAATTCCTTTCCTTTCCATTTCTTTTTCGAATGTAAGGTTTCCGGTAATTCGAGAATTAAATAATCAAAAACCTGGAAAAGTTTCGAACAAACGAACGAATTCGAGTTAAAATATTACGGACACGTTTATTTTAAATAACGATTATTACGCGGGGGTAGGAAGGGAAGGGGGAGGACACGTACCTTTAAAATCGTCGCGGTTCTCGATTTCCGTTATTTCCCCTCCCTTCCCCTCCTCCCCTCTACGTATTTTTCCAAAAATATTTAAAACAAATCTCATTCCGAAAAGTTGTTAAAGTGTTAAAAAATAAGTGGATGGGGATCCCCTCTTATTAAAAAATATTTGAAAAGGGGGAGACATTTTTTTTTGGGGGGGGGGAAGAGGAGGGAGGGGAAGGATTCTAAAAAAAACATTTCTGGGGTAAAAGGGTCTGTAACATTCAATTTATATAATTTTTGTCAAAATTTAATAAATAAGGAAGAAAGAAAGAAGAAAAAGTTTCAAAATAAACAAAAAAAAAATTCGTCGTCTTGTTGCCAATAAAAAATTCTGTGGAGGGGAGGGGAGTGAAGGGGAAGAAAGAGGAGGTGAGGAGGTAATAAATCGAACAATAAAAATTTAATATAATAATAATAATAATAATAATAATAAATGATTTATGCATATAAATATATAAAATATACGAGAGATACGGGATGTGAAAACTTGTCGTGGCAGGAGTAAACCAATCACGTGTGTTATCATTCCTTTATATAACTTCCGCATTCGATGGATGGACGGACGAAAGAGAAGAGAAGAGAGACAAAGATAGAGATAGATAGAATTTTTACATTATTTATTAATAATTTATTTAAATTACGTTTTTGCGTGGCGACGGGGGAGTGAGAGAGAGAGAGAGAGAGGGGGTGAGAGAGGGGGGAAGGGAGGAAGACATTAATATGCCGGATGCGAATAAAAATGAATGAATCGTTCCAAAAAGGAAAAAAATTTTTCAACACTTTTGGGTGAAAAAAAAAAAAAAATTTTTTCTTTCTCTTTCTTTTTTTTTCCCGTCGTGACTTTCATATCAAAACTCGTATCATTATCATTATTATTATTATTATTATTATTATTATTATTATTATTATTATTATTATTATTATTTCGGATATTCTCCGTTACGAGAAAACGGAGGCGGATCGATCGATAGGTGTCCCCGGGGGGGAGGAGGAGCGACTAAAAAATTTTTTTTTTTTAAATCCGCGTTCTTGATCCGTTTCCGGTTTGTAAGCCGAGTTTTTTTTTTTTTTTACGTACTGGAAATGAAATTTGTAGTTAAAAAAAAAAAAAAAAAAGATGGCGGCTTTACTACACGAACGATCGTAAACGATATATATCGTTGATTTATTAAACTTTTATAGTAACAACGTTTTTTTTATAGCACTATATTTCTTCATTAGGTAAAATATAGTCTATAAAACGATCGATCGATCCACCTCAACAAACAAACAAACAAAATTACGTGTTAATAATAATGCGACCCGGTTTTTATAGTTATAGTAAATCATTTATAGCGTTTTAATTGATAATATAACGATTTAATCCCTTCTCCTCTCCTACCCTCCTCTCTCCCCTCTCCTCCTTCCCCTTCTCCCCACCCAAATGAAAAAAAAAAAAAAAAGGAATGATTTGAAATGATGATGATGATGATGATGATGATGAGAGAACATCTGGAATCACCGACACGGACGGGAGAATAAAATCGTGAAAAGAAAATTAAATAATAGAAATCGTTATAATCCCGGTATATCCCATTCGATTCATCCCTAAACATCATCCCCCTTTTCGTACAATGAGAACAATTAACTTATTATTATTATTATTATGTTCATTGCCGTGAAGTAACTTTTTTTATTTTGTTATGTAAATTAAGTTCTTCGTTTGTTGTTGTTGTTGTTGCGTCGTGTCACAGGTACGCCGAAAAACAATTAATTTTCTTTATGTACCTTAAAAAATTTCAAAATTACTAACAACAGGTACAGGCAATCAAATTTTCACATGGTTCACGTCATTATTATTATTATTATTATTGTTTTCCCACCGGCTACGTCTGTAATTAAAGTGACGACGCGCGGATTTGTTTTGTTTTGTTGTCTTTGTACACGTGATTTTATTATTATTTTAAATGAAATCTATTGACACGACGCGGGCGATAAAAGAAACGTAAACAAAAATGATAATAATAATAATAATGATAATAAATACGAATATTTTTTTGCGTTCGCCTCTCAGTGAATAAAAACACTAATTTAATAATAACAGGGGGTTTTATTATTATTATTATTATTTTTTCTTTATGTCGTGGCATTAGATAATATATATATATATTTTTTTATTACGTTTATTTACACTTTTAATTTTATAATATAATTTTCCCCTTTTCGTTACTATTATTATTATTATTATTTTTTGTTTTATTTTAGTCTTAAGTCTTGTTAAAAATGTTGTTGTCTACCTTGTTTTATTTTTTTGGCGGGAATTTTTAAAAATTTATATCGAATCTAAATCGAAACTTATTATCATTATCATTTTTTTATGTTTTCCACAGCAGCAGTAAAATTTTATTAGAAATATTTTCGAAAAATGTCACAAATTTACAATTGATCAAAAAAAAAAAAAAAAAAAAAACGTCAAATAAAATTATTATTATTATTATTATTTTAAAATATCTTTTCGTTACGTAAAAAATAAAAAAAAAAATGGCGGCGGATAAAAGTTTTACAACCCTTAAAAAAAAAAAAAACGCGTTTTCAACTAAAATTTATTTATGTATACGGGAGAAAAAGGGAGGGATTCGATTTTTTTTTTTTTCAAATTTCCCGCCATTTACAAAAAACTAATAATAATAATATTAATGACAGTAAAATATTTACGAGTGAGTACGAGGAGGGGAATGATTGATTGAGGAATGAATTCTTAGGAATGGGTCCTGTAACGCAAAATGCTCAAGCGATTAACGAACCGGATATGATCATCCCGAAGGATATTTACGGAAAAAAACGATTGAAGTATTCTTAAAGACGAAAGAAAAGGGAGGAGAGGGGGAATCATAACGGAAACGATTCCCGTCATCCTGCGTGTGTGCGCGAGGAATTCACGGCCTAATCGTTGAAAGAAAACAGGAAATGTCACGTGTCACGTGGGAAATCCAACATTCAACGACAACAAATGTTTTTATATCGGGTGATAAAGTACAACAAACTTGTCGCGTTTTTAAAATTGACGACACAATAATAATAATAATAACGCAACGACATGAACGCTTAAGATAAATATTTATAATAAAAAAAAAAAAATTTTTTTTTACAAAATGGCGTCAATTATAACGTACGTCACTTTAAATCAATCGAGCAAATTATTATTTAAATACGAGTGGTTTTTCTAAAGTGCCTTTTATTCATTGTTTGCATCGAACTTTTTTCCCCTTTTTCCATAAACCCCTCCCCTCTCTCCCTCCCTCCCTCCCTATCTCTCTCTCTCTCTCTATCGTTACGGTGCTCGACAAAATAAAAAAAAAAAAAAGGTTGTTTGTTGGTTGTTGCTTCCGTGTACGGGAGAAAAAAAAAATCAGAGCAGATGGCATAACAATGATCAATTTAAAAAAATAATAATAATAATAATGATAATGATAATAATAATAAATCCCATATGTTCATAAGGGAGAGATAATTGTATGAATTGATAGACGCAATATATCCCTATTTTTTTTTTTTTTTCTGGAATCGCACGTTAAATTTTTTTTTTTTTTTTAAATTTGGGATTTTTTGTGGTTAAAAAAAAAAAAATTTAGAGGGCGTTAACGCGAGGGATGATGTCGATGATGATGATGATGATGATGATAAACAAACAAACAAACAAACAGACAAACCAAAATATTTTTTTTTTACGAGCGATAAAAATAATATTTCTTTGGTAATTGATAGTTTTTTTAAATTAATAAAAATCCTGGTTACGCCCCTAAAAAAAAAAAAAAATTCAAAAGCAAAGTTAACGACGAGGAGGGGGAAAAAGAAAATTCGATGGAAAATTCTAGAAATTTTCTTTTTTTTATATAAACCTAAAATTTAAAAATAAATATATATGTATATGTAAACGAGATAAACCGACAAATTCTTTTTCACGCGTGAATGAATGGAAAAAAGGATAAGAAGAAAATCCTTAAAGGATTTCTAATGACACGATTTTTACTCTTTCCCCTTACCCTACGCCCCCCAAACCCCCCCCTCCCCAAAGAAAAAAAAATAGGAAAAAATTTAAATTGAGTTTAAAAGGAAAATAACGTGGAAATGGAATCACGTGGTTTGTGACTTTTTTTTTTTTTTTTTTAAATAGCGAAAAAAAGCAGAAGAAACAAAAAATAATAATAATAATAATGATGATGGATTTAAAACGAGGGTGTGAATTTTTTTTTTTGTGTATGTTGGCTGCCCTACTGATTGCGGAAATCGTCTTGATTTCATACGAAATAATAATAATAATAATAATGTGTGAATCCGAATTTAATATACTTCACGGTTTTTTCCCGTCGGGGGGTGGGTGGGGGGCGGGATGGTAAAAACTTTGTACCTGAAATTAATTTTAAAATATTTTTACGGTTGAGAAATTTTTCTTTTTTTTTTTTTTTTTTTTTGGTTACCCGTGACAAATGAAAAAAAATATTTATAAATTTTTTTTTTTAATACGCCATGTTTTTTTTTAAACAAATCATTTTTAAAAAAATGGTAATGAGTAGATCGTTAATCATCTCTCTCTCTCTCTCTCTAATCATTATAAGTACCTGAATTCGTTAAATTTAAATAAGCAAATATTAATTGCACGAATACCTGAAACCTTTTTTTTTTTTTTGGAAAAATATTTTTTTGGCGTTATTAAACCCCGAAGAGGATGACATTCATCATTATTGTGCGCCATTAAAAAAAAATTTTATTTCCGTTTCCGGTTTCTTTTTTTTTTTTATTTAAATAATAAATCGCAAAATTTGAATTCGTTTTCGCGCCATAATTTTATAATTGAAAAATAAATTTTTTTATTTCCCCCCCGTAAAATATTTCTTTTTCTTATTATTATTATTATTATCGTTTTATTCCCTTGCGAAATAAAAATTTTTATTCCTATTTAAGAATAATAATAATAATAACTGATTTTCCAAATGAATTTTCTCCCCTTTTTTTCCTTCCCCCCTTTTTTTAAGGCTTTTCACATAAAAAACGAAAAAATTTTATTTTTTTTTTTTTGCGGGGAGGGGACAGGATGGCGGCAGAATCTGGGGTGGTGGTGGGGTGGAGGGAGGGAGCGTGTAATTTTATTAAAACCGAACGCCATATAATAATAATAATAATAATAATAATAAAATTTTTATCTGCCAATAATTTCACGAAGGGTTGAATGAATGACTGAATGAATGAATGATAGCGTATCATAAAATTGTGAATCGGAAAAAAAAAAAAACAAAAATGGCGGCAAACTTTCACTTATGGTTAAGTTTTTTATTTCCGGAGAGGCAGAGGGAGGGAGGGAGGGAGAGTTTACACACAAATCAAAAAAAAAAAAACAAGAAAAGAACCTAATATTAATAATAATAATAATGATAACAATAAAACGTCACAAATTTCTTATAATTAATATCATTATTATTATTATTATTATTATTATTATACTAATGTTTGTTTCGAAGATAAAAAAAAAAGAGGAAAAGTGCAATAGCCTCATTCGAAAAGAAAAAAAAACCTGAAATGATAATAATAATAATTTTTTGAAATGAAATATTTGAAAATAATCAACGAACGAATGGGGGGGGGCGGGTTGCGTTATCATTACGACAAATATGCACTGATTATTTTTTCCCCCAAGTGAAAGTCGTTTTAACCTTATTGAATAAAGAGGGGGGGGGCAAAAAAAAAAAATTCGTGTTTGTTTGTTTGTTCATTTGTTTGTTTTAAACAAGGGAAATAGAAAAAATAATAATGATAATAAAATAAGAGAAAGTTGACGGGAAAAAAAAAGACAATCAAATTACGCGCATGCACACTGATTTTGTTTGTTTTGTTTTGTTTTTCAAAATGGCGGATGAAGAAAATTATCATCATCATCATCATCGTAACTTTATTCCATTTTTCGATATTTGTGGCTGGCCTTTACTATTTAATAATTATTTCGAGGGGATTCCCCCTCCGCATCGTAAAAAAAAAATTCAATTTATTTATTTATTTATTTTTTTTTTCCCCATCCCATCCCATAGAGTAAATAAACTCATTTTTTTTTTTTTTTAATATTATTTCGATTCGAATGTGAATAATAAACATTTTTATATATACGTCGGAAAACATGAAAGGGAAACGAGTGGGAGAGAGGGAAAGAGAGGGAGAGAGAGAGAGAGAATAAGAAAAGTTTTATTAAAAAAAAAATTTATTTATTTATTTATGGGGAGACGATATTTACTAAATTAATATTATTATTATTATTATTTTAATATTTTTCCAAGAATGAATTAATTGTTTTAAAAAAAAGGGGGGAGGGAAAGGGGGGGGGGTAAAATTTTGTTCAGAAACGTATATAAATTTAACGAATATATATATATATATATATTTATTTAATTAGTTTTTAAGTTTAATTACGATACGCCATTTTCTTTTTACCCTTCCCTTTCTCCCCTCCCCTCCCTTTCCCCTACCATCTCCCTCTCTCTCTTTATACCTTCACTTTTTGTTTTTTTGTATTCTTTTCAAGGTTTTCGATTGTTTTTTTTTCCTTTTTCGTTAACTTTCTACGAATTTTATTATACGTAAACTTACATAATAACTACTACCAACCTAATAACTACAATCCAAATACTACCAACCTGTGCAAATTAAATCCCGACCGGTTTTTAATCTTTTTCCGCGTAATTTATTTTTTAAACTCCCCCCCTCCCCACCTATCAGGTACGAATAATAAAATCCTTGGTTTAAAATGAGAAGAAAATTTTTTAGTCATTTTAAAGCCGTGTAAAAGTAAAGGGAAGCCACAATTTTGATGATAATAATAATGACAATTCAAAAAAATTTTTTTTTTCAAGGTAGTCAAAATCATTTGTGTTAAGAATTCATTAGGTCAAGCGTGGAGTGTTTTTTTTTTTTGTATGTAAATGTTGGCAACATTTAAAAAAACTCTTGAAAAAACGTGGTTATCATCATCATCATCATCATTAAAATAAATGAAAATCTTACGAATCGTTAAAAAAATTGCTTAGTCTTTAAAAAAAATTTTTTTTCTTTCGTATTTAAAATACAACAAAAACCTAAAACCTATTAAATTCTTTACAAATTACGGTCTCCCAAATAATAATAATAATAATACTAAAAAAAAATTCAGGTAGGCCGGTTGTTCTCGAGGTATTTTTAGTATTGTTAATAATAATAAAAAAACAGGTTCGTAAAAAAAAAATGCAAAAAAAGGCGCCATTTTTAAAAAAAATAAATTTTCGGTTATTTTTATTTAAAAGGAAATAATAATAATAACAATAATAATAATAAATCAATATTGAAAAATCGTAAAAGGAAGAAAATAAAAGGAAACATTTTCAAATCTTAATTTTAAACGTCTGGAATGGAATGATAGATAATCGCACACGAATGAGATAATAAAGCAGACGAAAAAACGAAACAAAGAGAGAGAGAGAGAATCGACCTGGTAGTAGAAAAAAAAAACTCCATTAAGAAGTAATTAGAGAAAATCCTGGAATTAATTCAAAACTGACTCCCCCTTGCCCCTCCTCCTGGTCTCTCACCTCACATTCCCCTCCTCTTCCCCTCCCCTTCCCCCACCGAAAAAACTTACTCGAGGAACGATAATGATGATAATTTAATAATAATAATAATAATATCGTTTCATTTTTTAATAATTTTTCTATGTATTAAAACGTATATTATTATTATTATTATTATTATTATTATTATTACTGATAACAACAACTGATAAGAACAAGAGTCGAAATCGAAAATGGAGAGGAAAAACCATCTCGACCGTAACCGCTTTTTATTATTTATTTATTTATTAAAATATTTTTCGCGCTATTAATCAATTTGTGAATATTAATAATTAATTTAGGTCGCCATTTTGTAATTTTATTATTATTATTATTATTATTATTATTATTATTGTTATTAATGGGAAAAAATTAAATTTTTTTTCTTTCGCACTTTAATGATGATGATGATGATGATCGGACGTAAATAACGGTTATTTTAATAAATTAAAAACGAACAGGGTTACCAACCAACCGACCGACGGACCGACTAATAAAAGTTAAATTAAATAAATCGTCATGATTTAAATTTTTTTTTGGTTTTGTTCGGTTGGCAATACCTACTAAAAAATGTTTTTTTTTTTTTTTAAATTTAGCATAGACGACCTATTAACCCCTTTTTCATAAAAAAAACAAACCCTTGGAAATAAAATAATATTTAATTTATAAATTAGAAAGGGTGAAAAGAAAAAAAACAGGTACGTAATATGTATCTCTCTCTCTCTCTCTCTCTCTCTCTCTCTCTAACACACGAATAAATCATTCGATTCCTCTCTTTCTCTCTCTCTCTTTGTTTATAAATTAAAAAATCAGGTTTTTAACAATTTATAAAATTCATTCATTCATTCATTCAATCGGTTTTTTTAAACGGTAAATAAAAAGAAGAAGCAGAAGACTTATGTCTACGTCACGTTAAAAAGCAGAAGACAAAACATTAAAAAAAAATTTTTTTTTTTTTTTTTAGAGTCTCCCTAATTGAATTCTCATGTAAAAAGTTGCCAGACTTTTACCGCATACCTTTTCCTCTCTCTTCCCCTTCCCCCCTTCCCCTCCTCTCCACCCCGTTTTTAGTCTTATTAACGTTAAATTAATCGTCGATGATGATGATGATGATAATAATTACTTAAAAAATTTAAAATAATAATAATAAAGGTTTATTTAAAAAAAAAAAATGTCGATTCAATGACGACAAAAACAAATAAAAAAAACGCTGGAAATTCCAACGTTGCATTATTTAAACTTTTAGGTACGGTAAATAAAACAAAAAAAAAAATTTTTTTCTTCTGCCACGATGACGAATTCTTTTTATTTATATATCAAACGGTAACGAAACGAAGAAAAAAAATGAGAGCAAATACAAAACAAAAAACCCCGTAAGAAAATAATGGGCGAACGTTTTCCCGCACTTTTCCCTTCCCTCCCCTCCACTCTCATCCCCCCGTCGCTAAAAAAGTTTTTATTGTTTCGAAACATTCGCGTTAAACAATTGTTTGCTTAACAAATTATCGCGAATAAATAAAAAATAAATAAATAAACGATTTAATGATTTCAAGTTTTTCAAATCGGACAATGCGAATTAATAATAATAATAAATCACACTCGACAAAGTTTTTTTTTTTTTTTTTTAATTCAAACTCTCAACGCAATACGATAATAATAATAATGATGATGATAATGATGATAAAACCTCACTTGTTTATTTATAAATAAATAAATAAATAAAATTTTAAATGTGAGATATTAATTATATTTACACAGCAAATAAAATTCTCCCGGTGGCATAAAATCGAACAATAAAAAAAAAAAAAAAAATAAAGTTTGATTAGGTGTTGCCAACAACGGGGAAAAAAAATAAATGTTTGCTTTATGGAAGGTGGGGGGGGGGGAAAAAATTATTTTTCCACAGGTGGCAATAATCAACCGATCGTCAATAATAATTTAACAATATAAGCCCGTTTAAAAATGATGATTTTTTTTTAAAATGTTGGTATCACTGATAATTATTATCAGTGAAAACCCTCCCCGTATCGATTGTCTGAAATTTTAACGTTTTTATCGTTAAAAAAAAAACCTTTTATACGTCACACGACGTACGTACGTACGTACGTTCAGAAATACGTTAATTTTGTAAATGGAACAGCTGTTAAAAAAAAAAACAGTTGTTAAGGTGAGTGTATAAGAGGGCGTAAACGTGGCTCTTGGTAACCGACTTCCTTCCTTCCTTCCTTCCTTCCTGAATATCCACACGGATGCCATGTGGATTAATAATAAACCCTTAAAAAACTCCCTTAAAAACATAAATAAACGAAAGTTAACTATGAGCCCGGAATAAAAAATAATAAAAAAATATCGATTTGTTTTTTTTTTTTACACCGACAAACAAACAAACAAACAAACAACCTCAAGATATATAACTTATTTTCAAGCATTTAAATTAATAATAATAATAATAATGATATAAACGCGGTTAGAGTGAAAGCAAAAAAAAAAAAAAATATTTATCATTTCCGTTTAGAAAGTAAAAATATACCACCCGATAATAATTTTATATTATGCAAATAATAATAATAATAATAATAATAATAATAATAATAATAATAATATTTGTTTGTTAAAAAATAAAAATGGCGGAAATGTTGTTTTTACTTTTTAAAAAACCGAAACCATAGAGAGTATAAAATTTTAAGTTGGTACTTTTGTCTAGCATTATTATTTTTTTTTACTCTATGACTTTTTCCCTTTCGAATACGCTTTGCCGAAAACAAAACATTCTTTTTGTTTTAACGCGATAATAATAATAATAATAATAACTATATGTTATTTAAAAAATGAGCGTGAATGTAAAATATTCACGATTTTTATGTTGGACACCCTGTAGGCATTTACACATATATTGTCTGGTGTTATTTATAAGCTTGTTAAGAGCAAAGCCAATCAGTTTTGATACGAACGATCGTAAACTTTCATTAACTTGCAATAAATTCATAAGTTGTTGTTGTTGTTTTGTTCGCCATTGTTTTTTTTTTTTTTTTTTTTTGTTTCTGTTTATTCTGCATTTAATGTTTCTCGTACCTGCTCACCGTTGCATAAAAAAAAAAAAAAACTTGCATACCGACGACGGCAACGACTACCACTACTCCTACTACTCCTACTCCTACCACTACTACCTGATCTCGATTTTTCAGGTATATGTTTTATTTGTTATTGTGTTCAGAAAGCTGTTATTTCATCGTCGTCGTCGTCGTAGTCGTTTCGCCATTTTACACAATTAGGCTTAATCAATCTTACTTATTTTATTTATAAATTAAACGATTTTTTTTTAGCGGTTAACAAAAAAAAATTTAAACAATTCAAGGGCATTTTTTTTTTAAATAATTCAACAACAAAGAAAACAACAACAACAACAACCAAATAATAATTTGATTCACCTTCTGTTTGTTGTCCTTATTATTATTATTATTATTTTTCGTGAATTGATTCGTGAACGTTCTAAGAAATTTGTTTTTTTAATAATAATAATAACAACAATCAATGTAAGTGCCTACTACTACTACTTTTACTTATTATTATTATTATGAAATTCCTAACCGACGGATTTTCAATTTCGGCTGCTTTTTTTTTAATTTAATAATAAACTCGACGGCGAATAGGTCGTTGCACTACTATCCAAATTTGATTATGAAAAAACTTGCGAAAGGCAAATTAACACTTGAATGATTTTTTTTTTTTTTTTTTTTAATCTGTCAGGTTTAAAAAAAAAAAAACAACCGATTGAATTTGATTTTGGGTATCGAATAATAATAATAATGATAAAAAAAACATGGCGCCGGATAAATTGATGAAAATTATTTTATAAAACTTATTAGCGAATGTTAAAAAATCGAGTGGGTTTTTAATATATGTGTGTGTGCGGTTTAAAATTCTCTCTCTCTCTCTCTCTGTCTACCTGTACACCCCCCGAACCGCCACCTCCTTTCCCTTCCCTCCCCTTCCCTCTCCCCCAACCGCCGCCGACGATTCGAATTAACAAAGGGAAACCGACTCAATCGTACCTGAATTAAATCAAATTTAAATGAATGCAATCCATTTTTTGAAACGTTCTCTTTTTTTTTCTTTTTCCGGTCTGATTTTTTTTTTTTTTTTTACGTTATCACTTTATAATTATTTATTACCGTTTCCGGTTCTTGGTTTTTTGTTTTTTTTTTTTTTTTTTCACTTTCTATTATTATCATTATTATTATTATTATTAATCAATACGAAAAAAAAAAAAAAACGAGAAATAATTTTTTTAAAATGAAAATTATTTCTTAACGATTGATTATCATTATCATCATTTGATTTTCAGTAGCAGAAGACAAAAAAAAACGGTTTAAAAAATTTAAAAAAAATCAAATAAACGAAAATAATAATGATAATAATAGTAATAATACATAGGTCATGAACTTTGAAAAATAAAAATAAAAGTTTCTCTCTCTTTTCGTTTTTTTTTTTTTATTCGAAAATTGAATTTATTGTCTGCTACCACGAAAATCTAATTAAAACTGAACAACGTTAATATAAATAATAATAATAATAATAAGCAATAAATTATTATTAATTATCATTTTTTTTGAATAAAATAATAATACATAATCAAACGAAAATGCGAGAGAGAAAGAGATAGAGAAACAAAACGAAAATTTTTTATTTTTCTATTCTTCTCTCGTATATAATTATTTAAATGAATTTGATAATCGATTATCATCATTATTATGCAATCGTAGATCATTCGAGAATTTTTTTTCCGTTCTCTTGTATACGAATGTGACAGGTTATTAAATTATATCAAATAAATTAATAAAAACGGGGTCAATTTATCGATGTATCGATCGATCGATCGATCGATTCATCGTAACGATATATATAAGTATATATCGTTTAAAGACAAGTCAATAATTTTATATATGTGCGAGAGAGAGAGAGAGAGGGAGAGAGAGATTAATAATAAATTAATTATCAAAGGAACGAATAATAAAAAAAAAAATATCAAGGAGACGAGACAATATCAGGGAAAACGTCACAAATTCCCACAGCAATCTGTAATAATAATAATATTAATAATTTTCCTATACCTTATGGTATGACGTCATACCTTTCGCAAATCATTAAAATAAATTAATAATTAGAAAATGTGTAATTTAAATTTAACGGGGTTAACTTGTAAATAGGTATCGGATTATCGTATTTAAATAACTTATTCAGGCACGTACTATTATCATCATCATCATCATCAACATTTCCTATATTGGAGAGTAGGAGAGAGAAATAAAAAAAAAAAAAAAAAAAAAAAAAAAAACCTGGAATTTAAAGATAAAATCACGTCCCACGATAATGTAAAAAACTCGTTTGATTATTATTATTATTATTAATATTGGTTTCTTCTGTACAAATGTTTAAAGGTGAACATTGTTCAGACTATAAAACTTTATTTGAAAATTTACCAATACTAAACATAATAAAAGATGCAGTTAGTTGCAAAAGTTTAAATTTAAACCAAATAAGGTTGTACAAGGTTTCAAAATGGCCGCCGACGCTGCCACCGCCATAATAAAACTAAAAAAAAAACACATCAGGTTCGTTTATTAACCGTTTGTTTTTTCGTTTAAACTCCCAAAAATTTTCTTCTAATTCTACGAAACTTCTAGAACATTTTCACACACATATATATATATTTAATAAACCGGAAATAGATAATAAAACAAACGAACAACCAAATGTCTCAATATTCTCGTTTAAAAAAAAAAACGATAAATTTATTACGTTTTGATTTGATCATTTAATTGCAAAATTCATTCGCCATTTTTATTATCATTATCATTATCATTATTATTATTATTAAATAAATAATTTTTTTTTTTTTTAATTAACGCGTTTGTCAAATTTAAAACCCATCGTTTACTATTAATAATAATAATAATAAAAATATATATTATATGGCAAGAACGTTATAAAATCACCATAAATATCATTATTATTATTAGTATTATTATTATTATTATTATTTAGTGAGTT
>NW_002987189.1:964342-993473 GCF_000006295.1 Pediculus humanus corporis | reverse complement strand
CAAAAAAAAATTTTGTAACGTTTTTTCTTATCATTATTAAACGTCCGCCATTTTTAATTTTTTTTTTTTTTAAATGATTTTTTTTGTCATTACGCTTTCTTCACGATAATCATCATCATCATCATTATCATTAAATAAAATTCTACATTCGTTAGTCAGTCAATCAATCATTCAATCATTTACGATTATTAATTTATTTAAATTATAATAAATGATTAATTGATTTTAATACAAATCATTTTAAATTTATCATCATTATCCGTCGCTATAATAAAATAACCGAAAAAAAAAATTAATAATAATAATAATAATAATAATAATAATAATAAAAGTCCCTGAAAAAATTTTTTAAAACGTTCTAGAACATTCTTTTGTTTCTATTCAAAAAAAAAAAAAAAACCGGAATTATTATTTTTTTCTCATTTCTAAAATGAATTTTAACATGTAAATACGTTTCAGGTATTAAAAATCTTTTTATTATTATTATTATTATTTCCGCATGTGGGCGGATGATGACGATAATAATAATAATACTGACGTTCATACCTGTTTTTTTTTTTTTTTTGGAAAAGAAATAAAAAATTTGTGACGTTTGTGGTTTTTTTTAGGGGGGTTAGAAGGGGAGGGGAGGGGGGTGGTGGTGGTGAAAAATGTAAATTTTCCGAATAAGAAAATCGCATTATGTGATAATAATAATAATAATGATACTCAAACCTTTTAAAATTAAGTAGAAAAAAAAATACGTTAAAAAAAACCGTTACTAATTAATTATTCGTTGGAAAGAAAAATTCGAACGAAATTTAAAAATTCGCGGGTTAAAATGGCGTCTTTTATACCTCTCATTAAAAATGCATTTTTTGATCGTTTGCGACGGGATGGGGGAGGGGGGATAGGGAAGTTGAAGGGGAATGAGGGGGAGGGGAAAGGGGGAAAATAACGAGAACCGGCGTTTCGTATCATAATTACAAGGTACGAAATTTTTTTCAAAAACGTTCCAACGTTTAACGAACTTTTTTTTTTAAAACGCGAACGCGTTCGTTCGTACGAGAGAGAGAGAGAGATAGAGAGAGACAGATTTTTTTTTTTTTAAATTTTCATGTTACTTACGAACTGTTATTTTTTTCGGATCGTATTCCAATAAATTATCTTCAACGTTGTTTATTTTAATTTTAAGTTTACAACTTCTTTCGTAGACATTTTGAAGGTGACGAGCGAGATCTTCGAAAATGTCGTTCGCGACCAATACAAGGGATGCTAACTGTCTCAATACGTTCGTTAACGTGTTATTCGTAACGGCTTCCAATTCGTAATCGTTAATTAAACTTTTACCATTTTCATCGAACAAACTTTTACGTGATAAATATTTTGGTTCGATGGTTCTCGTGACGAGCGGCATTTTCGTATCCCACGATTCCTTTTTATTAAAATCACGCACATTACACTAACACTAACCTTCTTTTTTTTTCTATAATAATAATAATAATAATAATACTAAATCGACCGGTATAACTAAAAAAAATTCTTTTATTTCATTCTATTATTATTATTATTATTATTTATAATAAATCTCACCCCTTTTTATAAATCGCGACACACACGCATTTTTTTTTTTTTTTTCTCCAAACGAACTTAACTTACAACCGTCACATTTTCGACTAACCTGTTTCTTTTTTCTTCTTTGTTTAACGAACTTTTATGTGTGTGTTACTTCGTTCGCGACATGCAGCGCTATGAATTCATTTCACTTACTAGCGACGCGTTGCGGATAAAATATTAACTAAAAAAAAACTGTTTTGAACGATTTCGAATGTTTTCTAACGGTTTTTTTTTTCAAATTCAAATTTTCGAATTACGATTATTTACTTTTTTATATATGCGCGTTACGGTTGTTAAATCGTAATTTTTTAAACAAACGATATTAAATAAGCAATAAATATATTTCAAATAATAAAACAAACGGTTAAATAATAATAATAATAAATAAATGAACGATCCGACATTTTGTTTTATTTATTTTTTTTTTCAAATAGAAACTAATAAAAATTTATCGATGTCAAAAGGTTAATTATATTTTAATAAAAGGTGTGTGTGTGCGTGTGCGTGTGTACGTTTTTTTCTCTCTCCATTTAAATAATTACGTATTTGTTTACGTGTAATTAAATAATAATAATAAAAAATAACGGTAATAAAATATATGAGTAATAATAATAATAATAATAAAACTCTTTCCTTTTTAATATATTTTATTTATTTATTCATTTAACAAAGCTTATTTTTTTTTTTTTATTTAAAATTATTATTATTATCATAATTTTTTTTTTTTTACGTCATTAAAATTAACAAATGAAATAACAATAAGTTTAATAATAATAATAATAATAATAATAATAATAATAATAATAATAATAATAATAATAATGATATTTTTGTCCCAACAGGCAGTTTATTATTATTCACCATTTAACAATACTAAATTACTATTATTATTATTATTATTATTTATTTATTTATTTATTTATTATTAATATTAAATATTTAGGCCGTCAAGCACGAATCACACAATATTATTATTATTATTATTATTATTATTTTCGTTAATTTTTTTTCTTTCGTTAAGCACATAATATAAATAAATAGATTAATTATTTTGCGCGCGAAAATATATATATATATAAACAATATACAAAGCCATAGAGTAAATAAAAATAAAAATTTTTTTTTTTTATTCCACCCTTAATTAAATTTATTTATTTCATTGTTATTGCAAAGCGTTTTCGATAGTATCGATTAAATATCGATTTTTTTTTATTTCGATATAACACACGCGCAGGTATATTATTAATAATAATAATAATAACGAAAACATTTTTTTTTTATACATAAATATTTTTATGATAATTATTATTATTATTATTAATAATTACGCGTTTTTTTATTTCGGTTTCGGTTTTATTAATAAAAATAAATAAATTATTTTATTATTATTATTATTATTATAAGTTTAAATAACGTTCGTTAATAATTTTTATTATTTAATTTAATAAATAAAAAATTTCAAATTATTATTATTATTATTATTATTATTATTATCAACTCGATTGATAAGAGACACGAGGACATTTTTTTTTCGTTATCAAAATAAATCATTTGTCAACTAATAATAATAATAATATATTATGTACATATGATATATTTATATTTTTTATTTGGAAGATGATAATAATAATAATAATGATGATAATAATTATATTAACTTTATTAAATGTTATTTCCTTACGAAATTTTAATTAATTAGTTATCATTATCATTATCATTATTATTATTATTAATATTAATTAAGGTAATGATAAGAGAAAAGGCAAAAGGTGAATGTAAGGGTGAGGGGGAGGATAGATGATAAAGGGTAAAAATTTGCTTACATTAAAAAAATACCCTTTCAATCATCATCATCATCATCGTCGGTTGATAATAATGATGATGATAATAATAATATTTAAAAAATGTTTTTTTTTTTACCAGAGGGTAGAATAAAATTATTTATTAATTATTTATTTATGAAAAAGAGAAAGAGAGAGAGTGAGAGAGAGAGAGGTAAAAAAATGGACGGGTAATTAATACGATCGTTATTATTATTATTATTATTATTATTGGACCTTAAATCGATGATTTATGTAAATAAATAAATAAATAAATAAATATTCGTTTCAATTAATTATAAATATAATTAAATTCAGGGAAAACTTTTTTTTATTATCATTATCATTATACCTATTATTATTATTATTATTATAATTATTATTAATGTTATAACAATTTACTCAACGATAAAATAATTTTTAATTATTAATATAAAATATTATTATTATTATTATTATTATTATTATTATTATTACAGGGAGGTAGAAGTTGCGGGGGTGTAGTGAGAGGGTGGGGGTGTAAAAGTAAGAGGAAAAACACGAGGACGAGGAGATTATTATTATTATTTTTGACTCACCTCTTACGTACGTAATCAATTCGGTTAAAATATTAAAATACATTATTATTATTATTATTATTTAATTTTTTATCGTTTCGATAACCGCCCTCGATTGTTTTCAATCAATCAGTCAATCCTTTTTTCTCTCACCAGGTATTATAATAGTAAATAAAAATAAAAGAAAGGGAGAGAAAAAGGGAGACAACGACAACAACGAACAAACAAACAAACAAACAAACGATAAAAAACGAGAGAGCACTTTTGTGATGATCGGCCGTGCCAATAAATAAAATATTATCATCGTTATTTCGCAGTGACGTCATATTTTGTTAAAATAAAAAGAAAACCCGAAATAATAATATATATAATAATGATTATATGAATTAATTTAGTCGTAAGGATGCTAAACGGGATCGACTTCGTGGCAGACTTCCATGTAATCGGGATCGTGCATAATGTCTTTGATCATGTCCTTGAGGAACGTGTACTTTGGAAATATCGGATAAACTTTTGAACTAACATATTGAGACTGAAAACAAACAAACAAACAAACAAACAAATTTTATTATCATCATCATCATCATCATCGCCGCCACCACCGTCACCCGGATGTGACGTCACAACGATAATATTTCAACTCGCCTTAAGTGCTCTTATTAGATTCCTTAAACCTGAATATTTTTTTAACAACCTGTACAAATCGTTTGTCAATTGTGTATTTTCCGCTTCTATTTGTGCTATTGTCATGTCTGAAAATGTACAAAATTTATTATTATTATTATTATTATTATTAACCGGAAACGGTTCTTTACTCGCTCACATACCTTCCAACCTGTTTAATCTTTCCTTTCTTTTATCTTCTTCTTCTGCAATTTTCGACGATGTTTTAATACCTTCGCCGGGTTTTTGCGTTTTTTCCATTATGCTACATGCCCTCAACACGAACGCAGGCACGGTTTCTTGTTTTTCTTGTTTAGGTATTTCCACGAGTGCCCAATATTGCGTTTCCAATCTTATAACTTCCTGCGCATATATAAAAATCATTATTATTATTATTTTGAAGGTATGGGAATTGTGCCGTCGGTTGTTGTATTGTTGACCGTACGTACCTTAATCATGGCTTTCAATTGTGGATACCTGTGGAAAACGTTTCTCGTTGTTTTCGATTTCATGTATTTTCCCATGAGTGTATTCAATGCTTTCTTAGCCGTGTCGTAATTTTCCTCCAATCTACCCCTAACGATTCTCAACCTTTCGTTTGTTTCTATGACTTCTTCTTTCGTTTGTCCGCTTGCCGTACCCTCATCTTTAACATCTTGCACGATTCTTCTAACGCTTTGAGTGAATTTTCCAACGAGGTTCGTGCTGCCTCCTGTAAAATGACGTCATCAAAATGAAAAACGATTTTCGTGTCAGGAAAACAAACAAAAATTTAAACCACCCCATTCGTTTTTTTTTTCGGTAGAGTGAAATAACGACACAAACAGTCGGATGTTTGAGTAAAATCGATAAGAGAGAAAGAAAGAGAGAGAGAGAGAGAGAGATGGAAAACGTGGGCGAAATTGCGGAAAAGTGATGGAAAAAGGAAGAAAAAATGAGAGAAAATCGGGATGTTGTTGTTGTTTTGCGGGAAAACGATTCAGCTTTTAATCTTTACAAACTCATTTTTTTTTTTCGAGAATGTTCGAATGGATTTTTTTTGCGGGGGGGCATGGGGGGAAGGTAAAATATTAAAAAAATTAAAAAAAAAGACTTACCATCGTGTTTGATTCCGGATCCTCTTTTATCATTTTTTCCCATGATATTTAATTTAAATTTTTTTTTATTTTTATATCATTCGGTTATCATTACATAATAATAAGAAAAGGATGGAAAATATGGAAGAAAGAGAGAGAGAGAGAAGAAAGAAAGGAAGAAAGGGGGAGAGAAGGGGAGTGAAAAAGGAATAAAAAAGGATGAATGTTTGATGTTTTTATTTCTTTCTTTCTGAAACAATAAAACAAAACATTAATTTTTTTGAAATTTTTTCCGGGTTGTTTTATTTCGTACAAACAATTTCGTTTGTATTTATATTTAAATAGAACTTGAAAAACAAAATTACAACAAACGCGACAACCGGAGAAACAACCAAAAAAAAAAAAAAAAACTGGGAAAACTTTTAAAATTCTTTTGAAAATTCAATATATATTTTTCCTCGGAATTTTCTCTTTTTAAATTTTCTTACTCGTTTTAAGTTTTACTTCAGAAAAAAAAAAAAAAATTTTCTTCTGCTACTGAAGAAAATATTTACACACAAGAAAAGAAAGAAAATTTTCATTTCGTTAAACTCGAAAGGAAAATAAAAAAAAAAACATTTTCCCATATTTATAATAAGGAGGAAGTAGAAGAAGATTTGAAAAAAAAAAAAAAAACTAATTAAACCTACTTTTTCGAGTCAGTTTACAAATAATAAACCTTCTTCCCTTCCTCCCCTCCCTCCTCACCCCACCCCACCCCCCCGAAAAAAATGAAATCTTTTAGTCAATTTCACGGGAGAAAAATTTCAAATTGTAAAAAATATATATATAAAAAAAAAACCCTTAAATTTTAATTTTTTTTTATTTTTATTTATTCAATCGACCGCCAGAATGCGCTGATTACATTATTTTATATATATACGAGCGATTAAAACGCTCCTAGCGGTGTAAATTTTAATTAGAAAATATAAACTTTTTTTATTGTTGAAATTTCATTTGTTTATCGATTACTTTTTATTTTTTTACTCTCGTTCTCACTTATTTATTTTTATAAAATAATTAAATAAATAATAATTAAAAATATATTAATTAATTGTTTAAAGAATAAAAAACGAATTTTAAATGAGTACGATATAAATAACCGATCGACAAACAAAAAAAAAATTAAATTAGATTAAAACGATGATACCCGCCGCCATTTTGTTTTAAATGCACAACAAAACCCATAAACTATTCGATAACATTATTTAAAAGAAAATGTCTTCGATTCATTAATTAATAAGAAAATTAAACGATAATCATACAAACAACAACAACAACAGCAACCACAACGGGGAAACAAACATTTTACCTTTTTCAGGTACATAGACATAAAAAAAAAAATTTTTAAACAATAAAGATTAACGAAAAATGAGAGATTATCCGTGATAGGGATTAAATCGAATTAATCCCGATGAGATTATCAAATTTTGTTTAATTAATTAATTAATCTACAAAAACGCGTTTTCGTACAAACAAACCAAAAAACCCCAACAAACGGTTGTTCAATCCATCAATCAATCAAAAAATTAAAATTAATAATAAATTTTTTTAAATAATTTTGACAAAATAAAAAATCGTTTGTCTGTTTGTTCCGTTTGTCTTGTGTCTGTTTGTTCGTTTGTTCATTATTTAACAATCATGGGATAAAATTATTTTCGAAAATGATAACAACAAACGTAACATATGGAATCGCAAAAGTTTTTTTTTTTTTTTAAATAATTTTTCTTCCTTTATCTATGGATTTTTTTTTTCAAAAGGGAAACAAACGACAAACGAATCGATTAAAACAATTGTTTGTTTATAAAATAACAATCAATGTTAACGCACACACAAAAAAAAAATTTCTCCAGTAAGGATAAAAATGCGGAGCCATTTTTACTGGAGAAATTTTTTATATTGTGTGTGTGTGTGAATGTGCGATGAGAAAACAAACAAACAAACAAACGAACGATTTCCCTTACCTTATCAAATATTATTATTATTATATCACTACAATTAAACACTACGTGAATAACAATAATAATAACAAACACAAACACAAAGCAACAACCGAAGTGGGAAAAAAAAAATTTTTTTTCTTTCTTTTCTTTTTTTTTTTAGCTAAAAATGAATTTTCCCGAGCGGGCCTTGGAATCGCCTGTTGCGCTTTGACGTTCACGCACCCCCGTTCGGCCCGTTTGTCCCGTTTCTATAACTTTTCCTCTTTTTTTATATATATTTCATCTTTCTTTCTTCCCTTTATTTTTATTCAACGTTTATTTATTTGTCTTCTACCACGTTTTTTTTTTTTTTTTTATTTTACAAACACAACACCTTCCATCAACTTCCTTTTTTTTTTTTTTCAATTTAATCCTTTGAAATTAACCGTGGATTAATAAATAAATATTTTTCTTCTTCTTCTTCTTTTTCTTCTTATCGATTACTATAAATTTTCCGTTGGTATAAATTAAGCAAACGTTTAATTAATATTTTTCATTCGTCCGCCATTTTTATTTATTTATTTATCATTCGGACCTGTTATATTATATTATAACGGAATTTTTTTAGCTTGATTCTTATTAAATATTTTTATTACTATTATTATTATTATTTTATTGGTTCATTACGTCGCGGAAAATTAAATAAAATATTATTTTTCAAAATAATTAATAAATTTAACGGTTTTAATAAATAAATAAAAATTTTTTTAAAATCTTACCCGATTGAATAAATGCGATCGTTGCGACATCTATTGGTAAAATTTTGTAACCAACGAAAAAATTGTTTTAACGTTGTCATTTTATTACGTAACGTTTATCGATGGGTTTGCCATCTATCGGTCGATTCGGAAATTAAAAAAATAAATTTTCGTCAACGTTGGCAATTATGGCGGAGTCCGTTAAAAATTTTGTTTCAAATTTTTTTTTTGATTTTCGTAACGAACGAAAACTATTATTATTAATATTATTATTATTTAACATTTTTCGAATTGTGACGAACGCGTTTAATTCGTTATAAATCGTCGAAAAACGTTAAGAAAAACGGATAAACGGTCAATGTATAAGATCGGTATGGAACGATATAAAATTTTTTTTTTTTTTTTTTTTTAAATAAAAATGAAAGTGAAAAATATAAAAAAAAAAAAAAAGATGGAGGAAAAACAATGCGTCATGAATTTCAACAGAATTAAAAAAATAACTGACAGCAAGTCTCTGAGAGAATAAATTAACTTTAATTTTTTTTCCTTTTTTCTTTTTTTTTTTTTATTTGCGACATTTTTTCTTTTTTTTTTTTTTTTTTTTTTTTTTTTTTTACTTTCTTATGTTCCCTAAAGAGTTCGAAAATTCAATTTACCGGAAGTTAAATAAAATGTAATAATAAATAAAAAAAAAAGTAAAAAAAAAAAAAATTCCGAGAATAAATTTTTCACAATAGCATTTAAAAACGATAAAAAAAAATTATTTACCCGTAACATCATCATCATCATCATCATCATTATTATTATCACTTTAAAATATTTAAAATATATAAAAAAATTATTTTAATAAATTAATTTAATTTAATTTCATAATTTAAAAGAAAAAAATTTTTTAACGGTAAGAATAACTTTATTAACAGATTATTAACTAATGGAAGATATATAAAAACCGTTACGATACCCGTCGCGTACGAAATCATTTTCACGACTGACAGGTTTGCCAACTTTAATATTATAATTAAAACGAAATTTTCATTGTTGCTCCTCCCCCTTCCACTTACAACAATCGTTTCGCGACGTTTAACATTGTTGCCGAATTTGGGAGAGTTTTTGTGGTGTGAGTGTGTGAATAAAAATAAATGAGTGGAGGGGGGAAGACAAGAAACAATTAAAAAAATGAGGGGAGGGGGTAAAAAATAAAGCGGGTAGGGGAAAACAATGAGTGAGTGAGAGTGGGAGGGGGAAGGGGTACGAACAAGAAGAGATAAGAAAAAATTCGACGCGTTCGAAAACCGTTAATTTTAAAAAAATTATTTTCTACTTATTTATTTATTATCGGCGGTTTAACGTATGACGTAACGACCGGAAGTCGATCACGACACACACAATAAAAAGGAATAAAAATTTAAAGAAAGAGGAGGAGGAAACAGAAAAAAAAAATAATAATAATAATAAGTGTTTTAGGGTTGTCGTTTAAATTTTTACTAATTTTTTATTTTATTTTTTAATTTATTTAAAAATTTTTTTTCTTTTTATTATCGTTATCATTATCATTATTATTATTATTACTGTTGTTTTGTTTTGTTTTTTTTTTACTATATAATTCCTATAATTCAAATCCGTACGACGAAATGAAGACGACGACGACGACGCCATTTTAACAATCATCGAATGAGAGACAGAAAAAAAAAATTAAAGGGAGAAAATGAGTGAGAGAGAGAGAGAGAGATAAAAAAAAAAAATTTATTAACGTTCGTTCACTCATATTCTCTTACTCGCACTCACGAACACACACACTCTCTCTCTCTCTCTCTCCCGTCGTTTCTCCACCACAATATATATATTTATTTATTTATATATAATATAATATATATTATATATATTATTATTAATATATATAATATATATTTATTTAAATATATATATTTATTTCCCTTATTTCGGAGAATCGTTTCGGAAATCATCCATTTTTTTTTTTTTACTATTATTAAATACGTTAATTAAATAATAATAATAATAATGATGATGATAATAATGATAATAATAATAATAAATGATAAAAAGCTACAACTTGTAGCTTCTTCGTCCTTATAAAAAAAAAAAAAAAAATTATTTTAATGAAAATATTTTCATTTCATTCATTAGTAAAAACAGCGCGCTCGCGCGGGAAAAAACAAAACTAATCAAAAACGTTTTTTTCTCTCATTCGAATTTTTGTTACGTCACGTCGTCCATTTTCTTTCTTTCTTTTTTATTTAATTTAAATTTAAATTTAAATTATTAAATTATGAAATTTTTTAAAAAATTTACATTTCGTGAAAAATTCGTTAATTTTTTTTAAAAATTTTTACTATAAAAAAAAAAAAAAAAAAAAAATTAAAACTTTCTTCCGTTTCCGGTACGTTTCTCTTACAATTTTTTTTTCTTTTTTTTTTTTTTTGAATTTATTTCTCTATGACTTTGTTTTTTCTTTATATTTAAATTATTATTATTATTATTATTATTGTACTTCATCTTTATGGCACGTAGCGACGATTTGTTTCATGATTGATTGACTGATTGATTGAATTTGTTTTTATTTTATTCTCACTCATATACTATGTATATGTGTTTATGTATTTATGTATAAATTTATTACGTAATTATTATTATCATTATTATTATTATTATTATTATTATTATTATCGCGGTGAGTTCGGGAACGAAACGAGAGGAAGTTTGTTCAAACGCGAGATGAAAGAAAGAGAGAGAGAGAGAAAAAAAAATTGATTCGTCGTGTTGAATAATTTTTCTTCTCCATTTTCCGATCATCGTGTTTTCACTTCCTGTGACGTCATTCCTGAAACAAAAAGAAAAATTTTTAATTATCATCATCATTATTTGGAACGAAAAATCCCCTTCCCTCACCGTCGGAAAAAAAAATAATGGGAAAAATTTAAATTTCCCGCCAAATTTAATTAAAAGAGAGAGAGTGTGTTGGTACCACAACCAACATTGTCGTTAAAGTCAAAATTAAAGAACATACGAATTATTATTATTATTATTATTATTTTCATTTGAGAAAAACTGGAAAATTGAAAAAAAAAAAAAAAGTTCTGACGAAAAAGAAAATTCGACACAGAGTGAAAGTTAGAGAAAAGCTGATGTGTAACGTGTAACGAGGTGGCGCCAATAACGTGGCGCCAGACTCACCCAACCACCCACTTTTTCCCTCTCTCTCTCCCTCCCCTTCTCTCTTCCTCTCTCCGCGCGTTTTCTTTTCTTTCTACTTTTCTTGGCTTCGTGTACTCCCATTCTTCCCATTCAGACAACTTCTTTTTTTTTTCTTCTTCTCCTTTTTCTTTTTCGTCTTCGTCTTTTCTTTTTCTCTTTCTTTTCTTTTCTTTTCTTTTTTTTTCATTCAAATACCAGATAAGGTTTCACCTTTTTCATAATTCAACTTTTTTTTCCTTTTTTTTTCTTCCTTTTTTTATTGAAATCGTTTATGATTTTTTCTTTTTTATTCTTTTTGATGAGATTGAAAAAAAAAAAAAAAAAAATTGTACGTGGCTTCAGAAAATATAAAATAATTTTTTATTTACAAATTTAAAAAAAAAAAAAAAAAAATTTCTTTCTTTCTTTTTTAGGTTCAAGTTTAGGCACGTTCGATGAACCTTTTACGACAGAGAGAGAGAGAGAGAGAGAGAGAGAAACTGATGGGCAGTAGGCAGGCACGTCGACGATGAAAAATGAATTTTTTTTCTTCCTTTTTTTTCTTTTCTTTTAAATGAGGTTAAAAAAAAGGTTATTAAGGTGACGCTGACTATACTCGTCGTGTCAATAGAAAGAGTAAAAAGTGATACACCGCCACCATCTCAACATTGTATATACGAGATGCCAATTTAACATTGAATAATTGGCAGTTCCATCAGTTTTTTCCTCCTTTGAAGATTTTTTTTTTTTTTTAAAAAGACAACACAATCATGTATTTATCAAATATGTTGTCCTAGTCTTTTTATTTTTTATTTTTCTAAAAAAAATTTTCTTTCTTCCTTGTTTTAGGTGTTTTAAAAATAAAAAAAGAAAATTATAACGATGGAATTTATTTATTTATTTCCCAAGTATATTATTAATTATTTCCTTTTATTTTTTCTTTCCTTTTCTTTCCTTTTTCTGGAAAACATCTCGAAATCCTTTCGGAAATATTCATCGGTTATAATAATCGTCCGTAAAATTTATTCAATCTCGATATGCTGTTCGCGACGGCGAACGGTGAACGGTTAACGTCATCAAAAAAAAAATAAATAAACAAAAAAGCAGAAGACAAAAAAAAAAACAATTTTTTAGCAGAAGACAAACAAACGGTCAGTCAGTCAGTCACTCACTCAGTCATCTCACACGCGCACACACACACACTCACAACAGATCGCCGTGTTTATTTCGTCATCCAATAATTTCCATTCCACAGTCTTTTCGTCGTTTCCTTTGGGATGCCAAAGATTTTTCCTTTTTTTTTTTCCTTTTAGTTTTTTAAAATTAAACGTTTTAAGATTTTTTTTTAAAAGTAAAGTAAAGTAAAGTAAAAAAAAAAAAAAAAAGCGAAGGGCGAAAAGAAATAAGCGAGTAAAAAAAAAAAAAAAAAATGACGAATGCAGCAGACGACGTTCGCGCAACGTTGATAATGATAATAATATTATTAAAATGACGGTTAAAGTGACAACAGTACAGAAAGGGAGGGAGGGAAATCCCGACGGGATTCAAATGGGAGATGATGATGGTGGTGAGGAGGAAAGGGAGGAAGGAAGGGGGGGGATGAGAGAGTCACAGGGAGGTGCCACTCACTTTATTATCATTATTTTCCTTCCTTCCTTCCTTACTTCCTTCTTTCCTTATTTCGTTCCTTTTTTTTTTCCTTTTTTTTTTCTTTCCTTTGTTATCCTTTTTATGTACGTGTGTATATATTATTATTATTTTCTTTTCTTTTCTTTTCTTCATTTTTATTCTTTCGGAATTAAATTTTCCCAAAAAAAAAAAAAAACCGGAAATTGATTTCATTTACGTCTCTTCACGTTTAAAAACTTAATTACCATAACCTAAATCATTTTTTTTCCTTTTTTTTTTCCTTTTTCTCACTTCCCTTTCTCCAGCGTCAATTTTCTTTCTCTCTCTCTCTCTCTTTTCCTTTCCTTTCTTTTTTCTTCTTTAATCTTTTTTTTATTCTTGCCAGTCACACGCACACGCACACTCACGCTCTCTTCTTCTCCTCCTTCTTCTTTTCAAAATGAAATTTCTTTTAATTTTTTCCTTTTTTTTCCATCCTTTTTTCCTTTTTTTTTTGTGCGTGTCTCCCGTCAATTTACGTAAATTATTTGTCGCGTTTCGTTCGGAGTCGGAGGAAAAATAATAATCAAGTTATCTCCTTCCGGTTAACCGTTACTTCCCTTACCATTTTCGTCAAGAAAATATCGACAGAAAAAATTGATGATTAGAGAGAGAGAGAGAGAGAGAGAGAGGAAAATTCCAAAAACCGGACAAACTGGAATTTCGGTAAATACACCGGAAGGTGCATTAATAATAATAATAATAATAATAATAATAATAATAATAAGGAAATGGTTTTTACGAAGTCACAAAAGGAAAAACGTGATAAAAAATTTTTCTGGAGGATTACGCGTTCCTGATCATCATCATCATCATCATCATCATCATCGATGATTTTGCGTTTGTTCGTACGTAACAAATTAACGATAGGAAAATCTTTTTGGAAAACTGGAGAAGAAAACCGGAAAAAATTCTTTCGCTTTTCCCTCTTTTCTTTTTTTCTAACTCCGCGTTGCTTTTTCAATAAAAAAAATTTCTCCAGCGTTTTGATCTTCTCCATCATCCTTTCCTCTCCCTCTCCCTCTCTCTCTCTTTCTCTCCCTTTTAAATCTCTGTATTAAATGTGACGACGACGACGACGACGACGACGATGATGATGATGATTATTAAACTTAAAAAAAATTAACGGGAAGGGAATAAACAAAAAATGGAAAAAAAAAAAGGAAATAAAGGAAAATTAAAAATTCTGGATTTGGCATTTTATACACGCGATCATCACGTGTGTGAACGAACATTTTCTCATTCTAAATTTTCCCAGGCTTATTATTATTATTATTATTAATAATTGGCGGGAAAATTTTTCGCGAGTTTTTAAATTTAAAAAAAAAAAATCTCTTACCTCGTGTTAAAAAATGAGGATCGACCATTGTTGTGTGTTCTTCGATACGACGATGACGACGACGATGACGACGACGACGACGACGGTGGCAACGTCGACGACGACGAAATATAATAATAATAATAATAATGAAATTTTAATAATAAAAAAAAAAAAAAAAAAATTTACAACACTGGAAGAGGAGGTAATTAAAATTGAAACTTTCGTTAGTGCACCCAAGATGGTCCGGTCACACTAACCGTTGTTGAGTAATTACTAGACGGTTGACCGGTACTCGAATCCGTCACGACCGTTTGACCACTTGCTAACGTAGTCTGCAACAACAACAACAACAACAACAAAAGGATTAGAAATAATAATAATAATAATAATAATGGTGGGGGAGGTGGTGGTGGAGTGAAATAATGACGTCACGGAAACCTGATTATGTGAAAAATTAAAATCCAAACTTCCATCCATTGAAAGCTCGTGTTTAATGACCTCGTCGACGTTGCAGTCGAAACCCCCGTGAAAAGTTTCTATGTTTAAATTAAGATCATCTAATACGGCGCTGTTGTTCAATGCTCCCATGAGTTGACCCATCATTGTCGAGGGTGTGTTTCTCACTCTTGGACCGGTTAACGAACCACGTCGAACGTACGGAGTCTGCGAACTCCCCGACATTTGATCGGGCGAAGACTGACTTTGAGGACAAGAAGGTGATAATCCGGCAACCGGTGAAAGACTCTAAAAGGAAATTACGATTTTAACGGATGATCGATAATCCGTTTCGCGATATCAAAGGTAAAAAAAAAAAAAAAAAAAAAAAAAAAGTGATGATGATAATCATCCCTTTTTCCTTACTTCTCCCGCACATTGAGATAATCCACAACTACATCCTTGAACACAGTGAACGGGGCATTGGGATAAACCGTGGTAGGGTGAAGTTCCGTGACTTATCCTCGAACCGAAATTATCGAACGTGGATTGATAGGGTGGCGGAGGGGGAGGGGGTCCTCCGGTATTGTTAAAACCTCCCGTTATGAATGCTTCGTGGTGAAGTTTCATACCTTCCGCGAGGTTTCCGGCCAACTGTTCGGAAACGTAACCTGTCGTGCAATGATTAAAAAAAAAAAAAAAATTAATTTTCTTTATTTTCCGAAGGGTTTTCCCCAGGGATAATGGAAAATTCTTACCGCTTGGATAAGATGTCGAACCGTTCCATTCCGATTCGGAATATGGTATCGGTGACAATCGTCCGCAAGAACTGGCATTTGATGATGCTCTCGGCCTAAAATCTGGACTAAGCTGGAACCCTGTGTTGTTTGAGTGAAGCGGAGAATCTGGAAACATGTCCAAACCTTCGGATACAGACGAACTAGGACTGGGTGTTGCATCCGCTGAAAAATACAACCATAATAATGATAATAATAATAATGATAATAATAATAATGATAATAAATTCATTCTCGGTTATTTTTTTTTCAAAATTAACGTAATCAATATTAATACGACGATGATTACAAATTGATAAGAAGTGAATGGTAAAAAATAGTTTTTAAATTTTGGCGGCAAACTTCCTGTCAAAAAATCATTTTTTCAAATAATACCCCGAGGGTGATTTACAAAATAACCACCGCCGTCGCCACCGTCGCCGCCGCCGCCGCCATATTTGGCAATGACGTCTTAATTAAATAATAATAATAATAAATTAAATATCGATTTTTCATTCAAGGGTATTATTATTTTTAACTAATGAAAGGTAGGTACGCACTTCTTATCTACCTACCTACCTAACTACGTGTCTTATTATTAAATAAGGTACCTAAATAAGAGGTGCTACCACTACCGCTACGTGTCAAAACGCGTGTGTCACACGTGGAGTATACGTACCGGGTATCAAACCGTTTCTAAGCGTTTCGACTTTTTTTTTAACTCTTCCCCTCCTTTTTTCAAATTTCGACGTTTCCATCGACGTCGCTCTACGTCTGGATGATTTTCCAGGTTTCGCATCGGGATTTATCATCCACCAAGAGGATTTACCCGTACCTTCGTTCTGTACCCTCATAAACCTATTGTGCAACGATAAATTATGTCGAATGGAATTCTGAAATTAAAAAAAAAAAACAAAACAAAACAAAGTTAAATAAAATCTACTGCCACGTTCATTTTTTTTACCAAAACGAATACATAAAAAATTATAAATTTTGTTTGTTTAGGTTTTTTTAAAATAAGAAAATGGTGGAAATGGTTGTGGTGAGGGAGGGGAGGATGAAATGATAGAAGAAAAGGGAAGATGAAAAGCGGAAACGTGGAAGAAGAAATTTGTTTTTTTTTTCTTTCTAATCGAAAATTCATAATTATTAAATGAGTAAAAAAAAAAAAAAAAAGAAAGTGTTAGAAGAACAAAAAAAAAAAAAAAAAAGAAGCGTGTGAGAAATGGGAAAAGTGGAAGAAGAAAAATAATAAAAAAAAGGAAGGAAGGAAGGAAAGATCGGTCCAAAGTGGTGGGAGGGGGCGGTGGTGGGGGGTTGTTGATGTGTTAATCGTCTTTGGTGATTTATTACAACCACCCAAAAATGATTCGGCTTTTTTTTCTGTTTTTTTTTTTTCCTCCAGCTTTCTACTCCCACTTTTCCGGGGAAAACTTTTTTTATTCTTCATCCACCACCACTTATTATTAAAAACCATTTTTGCCCTCCATTTTTTCTTTCTTTATTCTTTTTTTTTTTTCCTCCTTTTTTTACTTTTTTTTTAATTTTGCTCTTTCCCCTTCTTCTCTCTCTCTCTCCCTTTTTCTCTCTGTCTGTCTCTTTTTTTTTTTTTTTTACTTCATGGAAATTACGTTTAAGAATCGATCGTTCGACATTTTTGAAAAATGATTTTCCTTCCTTCCTTCCACGTCTTTTCCTTTTCTCTCCTTTTTTTATACTTACTTGTATATACAACAAAAAGATTGTTTTATCGATCTTTCGAGAGAGGAGGGGGGGGAGGAAGAGAAGAAGAAGAAAAAAAAAGAAATTTTTTGTTTAGTTTAATCGTTTACATGAGATTGTATTTCTTTTTCCCCTTCCCTACCTCTACCTTCTTCCCTCCCCTTTCTCCCCTCCTCCCCATCCTGCTGTTGCTTTTGTTGCTTTATTTTCATACCCATCATCAATATACCGTGACGTCACATTATCTCTTCTTCTTTCAACTTATTACAATCCTTAATTTCTTTTCCACCGTCTTCCCCCCTCCCTACCCCTTCCTTCCTATCTTCCCAAGAGCGCGAGAGTAAAAATAAAAAATTTTTCGTCCGCCATATTTTTTTTTTTTTTTTAACAAATTAATTTGGCGGGAAATTTAAAATTTTTTGTATCGTCAAACATTAAAATCAATCAAACCTATTTTAAAAACCTTCGTAAATGGGGAGGGGGTGGGAGGGAGGAGTAGTAAATCATTCAAACGATTTCTAATGCCCCAAAGTGACGAAAAATTAAGAGAGGGGGAGGAGGGAGGGAGGGGAAGGAGAAAAGAAGGAGGGAAGAAATTTTATTTTTTGGGGAGTCATAATTCAATTCGATAAATCTCCCCATTTTTTCTCCCGATCTCAACGGTCCCCAGATATTTTAATATCATGAAATAATAATGATGATGATAATAATGATGATGATGATGATGATGATGATGATGATGATGATGATGAAAATATGATGGATAACGACAACACAACGACTTGAATAATTTTTTAATTCGATTTTTTTTTAAAAAACGAAATTCAATTTTGACAAAAGGGGGTTGAAACTAAGTTATTATTATTAATATTATTATTATTATTATTATTATTATTATTATTATTATTATTATTATTATTATTATTATTATTATTATTATTATTATTATTATTATTATTATTATTATTATTATTCAGGGTCAAAGTATTTCACTCTCCCCCCTCGGGGGACAGGTGTTCAATTTAATTTTTTTTTTTTTCTTTTGTTGACCAGTCGTTTTGTTACTTTAAAAGTCTTTTTGAGTCTCGTCTATATATATCATACCCTCTCGATGGGTATTGTTGGTTCGGTTTCAATTTGCCAAGAAAGGAAAGGAGAGGGGGTAAAGGGGAAGAAAAGGGGGAAGGGAAAAAAAGGAAAGAGGGTCGTTTTTTGGTAAGAGTTAAAAAAAAAAAAAATTCAAATGACTTTCACTTCTGGCAACCGTAAAAAAAAAAAAAAAAAAAAAAAAAAAATCAAAATTTATGGTTGAGATGAATGAATGATTTACGTCTCTCTCTCTCTCTCCATCTCTTTCCCTCTCTTTCTTTTTCTCTATCTCTCTCTCTTTCTATTCAATATTTTCTTTATATAAAACAACCTTCATCAAAAAAATTTATTTAAATTAGAGGGTAGTTTTCTTTTTTTTTTTTTTTTCTTTTCTTTCTATTAGAAATTGAAAGTTTCTTTTCCCTTTTCCCCTCCTCTTTGCCCCTCGTCCTCTCCCCCTATTTTTCGAAGGGTTGATGCATAATTTTTTTTAATAATAATAATAATAATAATAATAAAAGAAAAAAAGGGAAAAAAGGTCAAATTTTTGGTTTGAATGGTTTCGTTGATCCATTTTCTGATCGCCCCCAAAAAATTTAAAACCGATACGAGACAAAGGAAAAAAAAAAAAAACTGACATTTTCAAAGGAAAGAATTTATAAATGGATATATAATAAAAAAAAAATTTAAACGAATTCTAAATACGCGACAATAATCGAAAAAAAAAAAAAAAATAGAAAAATTAGAAAAAGGAAAAGGGAATTACAACATTTTTTCATAAAAACTCGCTCTAAAAAAAAAAAAAATTCTACCAACTTGATAAAAAAAAAAAAAAAATTAATTAATTAACGTAACGATTTAAATAAAGTTGGCGGCGGTGGTAGCGGTGGTGGTGCCACGTCGGGAAAAAAAAGAAAATTTCCACATCGCGTTTCCCCTCCCTCCTCTCCCTGCCCCCTCTCCTCATTCTCCTCCTTCATTCTTTCTTCCGCAACAATTTTACCATCTAATTTTTTTTTTAAAAGAAATCATTCAATAGAAATTATGCGGTAACACAATCGATCAATCAATTCAATCAATCAATCAATCAATCAATCATTTTCTTTGTAATTATTATCATTATTATTTTAATTTTAATTAATAATAAATTTTTTTTTTCTCACTCACGCACACGAACGCATTTATAATCATTTTAATAAACAAAAAAAAAAAAAACAAAATGGCGACGCTAATTAAAGAGGTAGGAAGAGAGAGAAAGAGAGAAGAGGGCGTGAAAAAAAAATAATGTGGGGGGTTAATGAGGGAGGAAGTGTGGTGAAGTGGTGGGGGGTTAGAAAAAAAAAATTCGTATTAGTGGGAGTCAACAACAACAACAACAACAACAACTAATCATGTGATTATAATATAAACGAAAAGATTTATTGTTTTGAACGTTTTTACCCCCTCCCCCTCCCCCGAAAAAAAACCGTTCGCGTACCTTTTCCCTTTTACTTTCATCCGCCACCGATACCTCCTCACATCCTCGCCTGTCTTCCCGCCAAATTTTTACATTAAAACAAAAATTCAAGCGGTCCACTTTAATAAAAAAAAACCACCTTCCTTACCTCTCTCCGGCCCCCCCATAATTCTACCTCCACAATTTTCTCCCTTTTTTTTTCTCCCCTACCTCCCCTTCCGCCGTTTAATCCGTAAAAAAAAATCCGCCATTGATGACGTTTTGCGTGATACTTTTCCATCACGCACGTAATTAATTCGTGGACAAAATTTATAATTCCAAGAATATTATCTCTATCTCTCTCTCTCTCACTCTCCAATAAAAACAGGTTCGAATAACAAACAGGTTCGATTAAAATCAAATTTCGTTAATCAACTCCGTATTAATGAACTCCGCGTATTAATGACTTTCGTAGTGAAATGTTAGGAATGAAAGAGAGAGAGAGAGAGAAAGAGAGAGAGAGAGAGAAAGAGAGAGAGAGAGAAAGAGAGAGAGAGAGAGAAATTTCGAAGGTCGGAAAATAAACAGAAAAAAAAGTTCAGAACCGTCGGTCGTGTCGTCACATTTTCAGGTTCAAATCGTACAGGAATGACGACGACGTCAAAAGAGTACGTTCGAGTCGTCGAATCGAAAATCACGTGACGAAAAATGCGCGTTCAAGTATTTCCATTCATTATTTATACATAAAACCTCCTTCGCGTTCCGTTCCGCTTCCCCCCCTCCCCCGGTAAAAATCCCAATCGCCCTCATCCTCGCCTAAAATAATAATAATGATAATAATTCAACGTTTTTTAAAATTTTAAATTATTATTATTATTATTAATATTAATATTTTCTCAAGGGGGACCCGGTATTTTTTTTTTCTTTTCCTCGAAATTATAGCAATAATCGAGGCTACGCGACGGCGACACGACGACGTACATGACCTAAATAAACCTGATGAAGGAAACGCGTCGAAAAATCGAGCGGGGGGATAGGGGGAAGTGGGTGATGGAGAGAGGGAAGGGGAAAAGCACCGAACCTCCTCCTCCTTCTTATTCATCGCGGCGTGACGATATCGTGTCACCAACTGATTTTTCCTAAACTACCACATAAAATTCGACAGCGACAAGATTTCACACGACGCGAGTCGATCGTCGTCACGATGATGATAATGATAATGATAATAATAATAATAACGCCGCGGTGTCAAAATGATTTTTAGAAAGTAAGACACACACACACATACACAACGTGGCTACCGACTTCTTCGCGACAAGTTTTTTTTATTTTGTCCTGTTCTGCTTTATTTATTGGCGCCTCACAGTGTCACTAGGTAATATGTAGGCTGATCGGCCGCATTTGCACAAAATAAAAACATTATGAAATAAACTCGTTTGCTTAATACACAACTCGACGAATTATCATAAACAGGGGGAAAGGTAGAAAAGCATTGACATTCAACCAACCGGATAACCCACATTCGTTACCATTAAAACGGAAGTAACTAACACCTCGACGGGGGAGAGGGAGGAGGAAATGGGGGTGGTAGTAGACAGGAGCAGGAGCAGCAGAAACGGTAGCAAAAAAAAAAAGAAAAGAAAAAAGAAAAAATTCGAATCGTCTGCAGCTACGAAAATTTTCCAAATAAGAAAAATGATCCATTAATCTGAACGGGAAAGTCTTTGAGGCGCCATCGTCATCTTTCCCCCCGCCTCTCCCCGACACACACAGTAGAAAAAGACATTTTCTTCTCCTTGTTCTCCATCATCATCATCATTTCCAAATCTTTTCCCCTCCTCCTCCCCCCCCCGATCGTCAGAAAGTCTGACGAAATCATTTCAATCCGCGCCATCCGTGTGTGTGTGTCTATTCTGACGATTCAACCTAAGCAGACGCCTTTCAATTTCCCGCCATAATCGTAAAAGGTTTTTTGAACTTTTTTATATTTTATTTTTCTTCTGCTACCACTACTACCACCACCGAACTCTTCCCCCCGTTTGAAACCCCCGTAATTTTCGTCATCCTCGCTCCTTTTTTTTTTTATTCATCAATCCTTTGTCTCCACCATTCATATTATAACAAAATCATTATTATTATTATCATTAAGCGAATTTTTATCGATTTTTAGCCGTTCTTTTTATCGTAAATCCTCATCATCGTGTAATTAGACAAATTTTTTTTGTAATAAAATTAATAACTGTTATAAATTTGTATGTGCTACTGTTCGCGGTAAAAAAAAAAAAAAACAATTTTATTACTACAAGTTAGCGGCGACGTGTATGCAGCATCTCTCTCTCTCTCTCTCTTTCCCTCTCTCTCTAAAACTTTCCCTCTCTCTCACTCTCTATCTCTCTCTCTCACTCTCTATCTCTCTCTGTTATGATTTCGTCTCGTATAAAACTTTTAACATTATCCAAAATTATATTCAATCATCCTTCTCAACTTTTTTACCTTTTGCCCTATTCGTGGGAAGCGAAGAAAATAGAGAGAGAGAGAGAGAAAGAGAAAGAGAGAGAAAATAAAAAAATTCGAAAGGATAGAAACAACAAAAAAAAAAGAAAGAAAGAGAGAGAGAGAGAGAAAGAAGTAGGACAATAAGAAAATCCGTATCGTTAGTAGTGTAATTGGAAATTCCTAGGGGAGAGAAAGGGAAGGAAGAGGAAGGAGAAGAAAGAGGAGGGTAAACGTAAAAAAAAAGTATAAGAAGAAAAAGGATGCGGAAAAAGACGACGACTAAAGGCGGTTAGAGAGAGAGAGAGAGAAAGAGAGAGAGAGAGAAAGAGAGAGAGAGAGAGGGAGGTTGGAAAGGAAAATTATAAGATTGTAAGACGTGGAATAAGAATAAGAGATCGTCGTCGTCGTCGGTGTGTGTGTGTGTGTGTGTGTGTGTAAGTGTGTGCGGAGAGAGAGCGAGGGGATAAAGCGGGAAGATAGAGTGAGAGAGACAGAGAGAGAGAGAGAGAGAGAAAGGGGGGAAGGATTAAATCGGTAAAAGTGGCGCTGAAAAAGGATCTCGACCTTCCGACGCCAAACTCTTTCCCATCATTCATCGAGAGGCGTCCGTGAGAGTGGCGTCGTCACATTTCTTTTCAAATAAAATTTCACGAGGTAAAAAAAAAAAAAAAAAAAAAAAGGAAAAAGGAAAAAAAAAAAAAACGTAATCCGGTAAAAATTTTCACGAAAAAAAAAAAGGAAAAATGGGAAAAAAAAGTTTTCCTCATATTTTTCCTTTTTTCCTTTTTTTTTTTTTTCTTTATTTCGAGTTTTTTCATGTTTCGATTCATTTTTATGTCTTCTTTATAGTTGTTTCTTCTTTCAACTAGCCAAATAAAATTTTTTTTTTTTGTTCTGCTGCTGCTGCCGCCACCACCACCCTCACCCTCACCCTCACCTTCACTCTTTCTCCCCTCTCCAGCATCCGCACCACCGCCACCACCACCATCGCACCTTTTGTCAAATTCGATTATAATTTTTTTTTTTTTAACCTTTTCTGCCGCCGCCATTTTTTTTTTTTTTTAAAATGAAAAATTTATTGTTTAATTTATCGAAATTAACAAACAAACAAACGGAAAAATTTAAGGTAAAACAAAATGGTGGGGAAAAAAAAATGGCGAATCGAAAAAAAAAACGGCTAGCAAACAATTAAATTAAAAATAAAATATATCAAACGGAAACGGAAGTGCGACGACGACAATGACGACAAGGACATCGTTCCGAAAGTGCCAAAAAAAATTATTATTATTATTATTATTATTATTATTAAAAATTTTAATCTTTTTAATTAAAATCGATCAATCGATCTATCGATCGATAGATCGATCGATTGATCGAATAATTTTCGATTATTACAAATTTTGGGATTTCTGAACGGATGTCGTGACGACGACAACACTTTTGTCTTTCTCTCTCTCTCTTTCCTTACTTTTCCTTTGAAGGCATCGACTTTTCTTATTTACGTGACGTTTTACGAAAAAATTTGAAAAGAGAGGGAGAGAGAGAAAATCGTTAACGTGTGTGTGTGTGTGTGTGGAAACAAAACAAACCCCTACGATAGCAAGAGAAGCAGACGACAACGTCGACGACACGACGATAATGATAAGGAGAAGGTCATATACGATAGATATAATTAAAAAGAATTTTTCTTTCGAAGAACTTTCTAGAACTTTTTCACGTTTTCAAGGTTCGTAATTACCACCCATAATCGTCGTCATCCTTTGAAGAAAGAAAGAAAGAAAATTTTTTAATTTGTTTGTCCACTGAATCGGTTATAATTAACTAAAAAAAAACTTTTCTCTATCATTTTCTCACTCTCTCTCTCTCTCTTATTTTCCTCCGCCCCCGCTACCCCGCTCCCACCCCCATCGTACCTTCCTTTCTTTTTTACGGGTAAAGAAAGGAAAAAAATTTTTTTTTTTTGAGAGAGAGAATCATGGATAAATAAAAACTAAGATTATCTCACGCAGTCGGATTCTGTTTCTCTGGACCCGAAATGAAAGATTGAATGAAAAAAAAAAAAAAAAAAAAAAAAAAAAATTCTCACGGGTGACCAAATCGATAAATAAGGGTTGCAAAAACTATTCACACAAAAAGGGTTGTTGTTGTTGTCGTCGGAGTGTGTGTGTCCGTGCGGGGGTGCGGAGAGTGCGTTCCCGTGTCGGTTTTCTACAATGACCAAAAAGATAGTTTCTCACACACAAAAACCTTTTTTTTTTTTTGTACCTTAAATAATAATAATAATAATAATACTAAAATTTTATTCAATTAATTTTTCAAACTCGAATAAGTTCTTAGGTTTTTTTTTCTTATTTCGTTAAATAAAAGAATTCAAAATGGCGGCGGCGTCGGTGGTGTCGGCTCTAATCGATACACAATCGATTTCCTTTTTCCACTACAGCCGACATATATTATCACTCTACCACCACCACCGCCACCTTCCACGTCTTATTTTTTTATTCATAATTAATTCATTTCGATTATTAGTGACACGTTTCGTTTTATTTAATGACACGACACGACATTTAATTCGAAACAATTATTTTTTTTTTTAAATTTTTTTTTCCGTTCCGTAATCGAATACACGTGCCTGGGAAAATTTTTTTAAAGTGTGCGACGAATTAAAATTTCCTTGCACCACCACTCCCCCCCACTACTACTCCTCCCCTCCACTCCTTCCCCCCTCTCCCCACGAAACATTTAAAATCGAATAATCGTTCGTAAATTTGGCGCCAAAAATATAAAATAATAAAATATATATATATATGAGTGAAAGGGGAGACATAATAATAAGAAGAAATTTTTTAAAAAAAAGCAGAAGACGAAGTGAAATCGCACCAGCCAGCTAGCAGAAGACATTTTTTTTTTAAATAAAAATAAATCAATTTTAATAAACGATTAGAAAATGAGTAGCACAAAGACGACGAAGACAAATTTTCGTGTCAATAGAATCGTTATATAAAAAATCCACGTTCGTGAGAGTGTGAAAAAGAGAGGGGGGGGGAAGAGGGGGGGGAGAAATGTTAACGCAGAATGACAAAACTCGTTTTTTTTTCATAAAATGAAAATCATTCTGGAAAAAATTAAATCCTCTGGAATATCAAAACGAATTTCTTTCCGTTCACGCTTCATATATTTTATACGAAAGGACGTTGGTAACTTTCATGATTATGGTGGACAACCGAACCGTTTTCTAATTTACTGAACAATTTTCCCTCCTTCTCCTTCCCCCCTTCTTCCCCCTCCTTCCCCATCTTCCTTCTTCTTTTTACACGTTTCGTATATATGAAAGAAAAAAAAAGTATTTCACGCCCTCCACGGATCGATATACATCCATCCATATACATTCGAACGATTCGTGAAAGAAAATCAAGCCGCCAAAAAGGTCAAAAGGTTAATATTTACAATGAAATCATCATTATAATATTATTACAATTACTACTACTACTATTCGCAACTTTTTTTTTTTTACAAACAAAATGGCGAAAATGAAATTCACGACGACCTTGAACCTCGAATAACCCGAATGAACTTAAAGGTACGGGATTTGAGTATGACTACGGCACTGACTGATTAAAGAGGTTTTCAGGTACGAATTTGCCGAATTATTAACAGAAAAAAAAGCAACAAACTTTTATTACGAGTGAGTGGGACGCGTAAAGGAAAAAAAAGAAAAAAGAAAAAGTTTAAAAAGAAAATACCTGAAATTTTTGTCACCATAATTTCCAGAGGAGGTGCCTGACCCTCCTCTCCTCCCCTCCCTCCCTCCCTCCCTCTCTCTCCCCGCCTCACTCTCTCTCTTTCCTCTCGCGCGTAACGCGGTCGAGTTCATTTCTTTTTTTTTTAATTTACATTTTTACATATAATTAAATTCTAGTTTACGACGGAGTTTTCAGGTACGCCCGCACGCCCCCCCCCATCCCATGCGCCCGTCCGTGACATAATCAAACGATTTTTTTCCAGGAATTTGAAGTTTTGCGTAGAACTAACGTTTTTTTTTTTTTCAAAAGGTGAAACTTTAACAAGTCGTTTGCCGTGTTTTCATAACGGAAGATTACGTTACACGTTTTTTTTTTTTTTGACGTCACGCAGCCACCCAAAGGATTTCATCTTAATCACCCACCTTTATACTAACTTTTGTTACCTCACCTCGCTTACCGCCCCCCCCCCGTCGTACCTACAAATAATTTCAAATTTAATGAAAAAAAAACCCGCCACCACCCATCATCACCACCGCTTCCACATTTGACTTCCGTTCTCTCCCTCTCTCTCTCTCTCTCTCTCTTTTAAACATACGTAAACAATCGTAACGTACCTGAAATGATTTCCACGATGAAAAATAAGATAATAATGATAATTATAGTTATGTAAAATAAATAAATTAATAAATAAATAAAAACGTGGTGGAAAAATTTAAATTTTTGACAATTTTAATTACGGCTTGTTCTTATGTAATAATAATTCATTCACTTTCCATCTCTCTCTCTCTCTCTCTCTCACTCCTCCGCATTTAACCCTCCTCTCTCCCTTTCCATCTCTCTCTCTCTCTCTCTCTCTCTCTCTCTCTCTCTCTCTTTCTATCTCTCTTACACTTTTCTATCTTTTTCCCTTCTATCAACACGTTATAATTTTCTTTTTAGTTGTTGTTTTCGTATTTTCCCCCACGAAACTTTTTTCTCATTCGTAAAGGCAGCCTCCCTTCCTCCCTCTCCCTCCCCGGCTACGCGTGAGTGCGTGCGTGCGTTCGAGCGTTCGTGCGTATCGCGCGCAAAAAAAAATCCATAATTACAATTTTAAATTTAATTACGATTAAATTATAATTTAAAAAAATTAGAATTTAAAAAAATAAAAATTCCATTTTATCATCAATTTATATATAATTTAAATTTAATTAAACGCATCCGAAACGAAAATAAAACGAATTAATAATAATAATAATAATAATAATAATAATGATAATAAAATTTTCGATAAAGAAACGACGTGGAAGAAGAAAGAAAAGAAAAAAAAATTTCCTTTTTCTTTTTTTTTTTTTTTTTTTTTTTTTTTTGTTAAATTGAGTTTTGCCGCTGATTTACGAGGAGTAAACGAAACGACTATTTTTTTTTTTTTTTTTTTTCTGTTGAAAATGAAGTTTCTTCTAAGCCACCTGTTGCTGCTGTTGCTCCTGCTCCTGCTCCTGCTCCTCCTCCTCGTGTTGTGGAAAATTCTTTTCTTCCCCTAAAAAATTCATCCCTTCTACAAACACACACGCGAACACATTTTCCTTCTCTCTCTCTCTTTCTCTCTTCCTCATTCTGACACGTTCGCTTCGTATTTAATTTTCACGTTCGCCGCGGCAAATAAAAAACCCTCGCACGCGACCACGATGATGATAATGATGATGATACGAACGGGTCGTTGCTCAATTTTTAATCAATCACATCGTTCCTGAACGACCTGAATGACGCCGTGAAAAATTAAGGTAGGGAAAGTAGGAAATTAAGGACGAATTTATGATTGCGATATTATTATTATTATTATTACTATTATTATTATTATTATTATGATAATGACGTCAATTATATTATCCACCGCCGCAACCAACCTCAACGCCGACGCACCTTTTTTTTTTCACAACAACTTTTCATAAAAATGGTATAAAAAAGTGTAAAAATTTTCATGAATGGATGTATAAAAAATACGTTACGTCATCGAATCAGGCGCCTACCGTCATCATCGAAACGAAGAATGAAAGAAAGAAAGGAAGGAAGTAAGGAAGGAAAGAGAAACGGTGTAAAGATTCAATAGAGCAAACAAACAAACAAACAAACAAACAAAATATTCAACAACTTATTAAACTCATTCGAGAAAAGAAAAAAAAGGAAATAGTTTTTGTTGTTGTTGTTGTTGTTGTTGTGCCGAGTGAAGAAGATGAGGGAGGGGAGAGGGGAGGGGAAAGAGAGGGGGATCTCTTCGGGGCTCTTGCGCAACCGCCGATTACCAGTGGCACGCGACCGTTAAAAGCGTACCAATTACGCAATCCACGTGTAGATTCAAGGTCAGGTACGCCCGACACATTTTTTTTTTTTTTTTTTTTTTTTTGTCAAATCCATTTTTGTGCAGTTCAACCTAAATCCGTAAAAAAAAATGTAAAAGTTTACTCGTTTGGGGTCAGGGTTGTCCAGGCGACACACGTCGTCGTGGGTGTAGAGAATCCAGGTTAAAGTTAGGATTCGGTAAATCGATGGCTAGTAGTTGAGTGTGGATTGCGGGAGTGGCTGAACAAGTGTCGGACAATATTTAGATTTACAATTTCGTAAGTTCGGGCCGGTATCCCACGTAGTGATAGATAGAGAAAGAGGACAAGCGCTCATTTTCTACGAGCAAGTTTCTGCCACTGCTGCCGCCGTGAAAGAAATGAGAGGAGTTCCATTGAGGGGTAATCGCATTCAAATAGATTTCGCTTCGCCAGAATGCCCGGAAGCCTTTCACCAAAGAATCGACATTCAAGGACGGGATAACAATTGGAGTTCGTTTGATTCTTC